>NW_027307666.1:0-291452 GCF_964275005.1 Diadema setosum | reverse complement strand
ATAATAACTGCAATCGAAATCAGCAGGAATTATAGCATATATATGTGACCGTGCACCTCAAAACGAACATAAAGTCGCACACACTGATTTTGCGTGAGGACTGAAAATAAGTGAAATGGGTCAACCTAGCCGAACTTGACTTTTTCATATTTTCTGAAAGAGCGGGTCTTCTTTTACATTATGCTAAAATTTGGTATCATAAAACGGGCAGAAAAGTGTGTTTCTTTTTAATAGCAGTTTATCTCGAACATTTTTGGTAGAATAGTGTGATTATGTGTGTCTTTAGAACCCTTTTTCATTTCCGAAAAACCTTGTTCACACTCTTCACTTTCAACTCTAATAACTTTTGAAAGGATAGTGCTACTGCTTTGAAAGTTGGCATTAATTATGGACAGAATGTCTTAATGAGGCATGCATGATTTCAGATTAATCTAATAATTCCTTCATTGTTGGTACTCTGGTGGTTTATTTCCTGTTTTTTGTCCCGTTCATCGCACAGCCAGCACGGTTTGGTAAAAGATTAAGCGCGTGAATATAGACACTGTACTTCAGAGCCTCTTTTCTCAGTTCACACTTTTCCTGAGTTTGTGCTTTCTTTCCAATATTTAGATAGGTTAGGAGAGTCCATTTGATTTGAGGTATACATCATTTTAAAGCTTAAAGTCTGCTCTTTCAGAATATGGTCTTAACTAAGAATTCCTGTCTGGCGACTTTTTGTTTGTTTTGAGGTGCAGGGTCACATATGTGACCGTGCACCTCAAAATGAACATAACGTCGCACACACTGATTTGCGTGAGGACTGAAAATAAGTGAAATGGGTCAACCTAGCCGAACTTGACTTTTTCATATTTTCTGAAAGAGCGGGTCTTCTTTTACATTATGCTAAAATTTGGTATCATAAAACGGGCAGGAAAGTATGTTTTTTTAGCAGTTTATCTCGAACATTTTTGGTAGAATAGTGTGATTAGGTGTGTCTTTAGAATCCCTTTTTCATTTCTGAAAAACCTTGTCCACACTCTTCACTTTCAACTCTAATAACTTTTGAAAGGATGGTGCTACTGCTTTGAAAGTTAGCATTAATTATGGACAGAATGTATTAATGAGGCATGCTTAATTTCAATTTAATCTGATAATCCCTTCATTGTTGTTACTCTGGTGGTTTACCTCCTATTTCGTGTCCCATTCATCGCACAGCAAGCACGGTTTGGTAAAGATTAAGCGCTTGAATAGACACTGTACTTCAGAGCCTCTTTTCTCAGTTCACACTTTTCCTGAGTTTGTGCTTTCTTTCCAATATTTAGATAGGTTAGGAGAGTCCATTTGATTTAAGTTATACATCATTTTAAAGCTCAAAGTCTGCTCTTTCAGAATATGGTCTTAACTAAAAATTCATGTCTGGCAACTTTTTGTTTGTTTTGAGGTGCAGGGTCACATAACCAAGTTATTTAAGTGATTTCATGGTACCGATACATCTTTTAATAATACAACATTTTTGTTATTCAAACACTGCGAAATTTGTATGCAGTCTGGTTTGTGCGATATCTTTGTGGTTTATTAGTTTATTACTCATCTATTTTTTGTACTGGTGTAATTTTAGTTGGTCAAGACAAACATATCCGTTCTCCGTGTAAAATTATATGCCTATGAACTCGGGAACCTACAGTTTTACAAGCTTTAAAGCTTTTATGTAGGCCCCATCATATTTCTTATACTTTCTAGTGATATTTTCATACGATGTGACCATGTACATTTATGTCAAGTATATTTTCTTTTTCTTTTTCTTCTACAATCAAAAGACATGATTGTATATATTTTGTACTCTTGTTTTGTTGTCAATAATTTTGTAATGTCATCATTGAGAAAATGGAAATATGAAATAAATTTGAACTGAACTGAACTGAACTGAACATATACAAACGGATATATATATGTTATATATATATATATATATATATATGAAGAGTTTGTTCGCAAAAACCGATAAGTCCATTTTTGCCAAATGGAGATATTTGCGATTAAAGGTGAAGAAAAATGAAGAAAATAATACGAAAATTTATGCTTCAATTGACCATAACTTCAAAAATATACCTTTATATGTAATGACCAATATATAATTTAACAGGTATTATTTTGTACTTTATGATAGAGACCGTACTTCAAAATCTTCAAAAATGGACTTATCGGTTTTTGCAAACAAACTCTTCATATATATATATATATATATATATATATATATATATATATATATACATACATTTAGAGTGTGCATATGTAAGTATGCATGTAGTAAAAGAGATCTAACGCATTATAACATATCTATTTTCTTAGAACGGGTTCCATGTAAATTCCCTCGACAAATCTAAATCAGATATTTAGACTATATTAGTTGATCATAATAATGATGTATGTATCAGTATGTACAAGAACAACAACTTAGGGATAGTGATAATAATAACAATAATAACAATAATTATAATAATGATAATAATAATAAGCTAATGATAATAGTAGCAATAATGATAATAAGAAGGTCTTAATTAACCAGAGCAGCCCCTTCAGAGTAGCCCTGCTAAAAAAACAATGTGGAAACTGCTTTATAGGAGTGCCCCCCCCCCGCCAAGAAAAAAGGCTTGTACACTTCATAAACTGCCGAGCATGTTTTTTTTTTTTTTTTTTCACGAAAGGACTTTACGTAAGAAAGATGCAATCGGTTTAAATCCACAGGAACGGTCACATTACCTTATCGAAGATATGGTCAAAATATATAACTTAAACGTTGAAACCAATATACATGAAAACTAAATGTATGCTTTGAAAGTCAAAATGTCTGATCAATGCATTTTTCGCGCGTATCTATTTCATACCATGGAATTGTTACTGCTAGGAACAAGCTTGGTTTTAAAACAGATGGCTAATTTAAAAAAAAAAAAAAAGTATAATCACCACACTGAGTCCACTCACTGTATTGTTATTTCCGGAGACAAGCATCATATATTGTAAGATTATGTAATGTGTGTGCTACTTTATTCATATACAAATGTATTTTACACCTGGCTACATACTGTTGGTCCAAAGGTGAACAATAAACTCGAGGTCGACGCACGACCTGATCTTTGTAAGGATCTATGTTAAAGACAAACTTTCTGGAGAGGTGTTTTTACCTCCTTCCGGACTTCTCTGTCTCAGCCTCTTTCTATTATTCAACCATTGTCTGCAAGATGAAGGCAGAATTAGCACTTCGCGCACCAACAATAAAGATCTAATGTAGGCATTTACACTCCAACGAAACACCCATTCCTTTTGCAATTCAATCGGTTGAACCCAACTATTCACGCGCCATTTTCCGTTGGTAGTATATTTTTCCTTGTTCCACCTCACTAAACAACCCCACCTAAGTTGTAACTCGTTATACGCTACCTTGACTTTTATGTTATACTAGTAGTTAAAGGTACATCTGAGTAGCAGGAAAGAGTCTATAAGTTTCATTGTCACGATTGTTTTCTTTTGTCACATGCATCCCAACGAATATAGCATACAAGGCATGTACATGCAAAGATTTTCCCCCGGTGTTGACGTATTACAGATTGATTGAGTGATTATGAGGAGAGTGTGGTCACCACATTCTCCTCCAATGTATTTTTCTCTAATTCTTCTGTTATAGCGTCATCACGTAATGTGATGATCAAGATTCAAAATGTTCACAATTCCAGTACAGTAAATGAACAAATTAAGCTATATATATCAAAATTCAAATGATCAAAAATCCACTTGTGTTCCATTTCAGTACAGTGGATGAGCAATTCAAGTTATGATATCCCGTGTTTCAGTAGTACCAAAAAATCATTTAATCGAGGTCCATACACGCACCCTTCTACCTTTCACTCTTGACAACGTCGCTGAATTAACTTGACAAGTATATGCATGAAAGACATTTTTGTGACTTGTCGACCTCGATTTACTCTGGTTTTTACTGTCACAAAAACATAAATAATATTGTTGCACTCTCTTCATTCACTATTCGCATCCAACAAATTGTTACGTTTCTGTTGATACAGAAACCAACAGTGTAATTGAAGTCAAGGTATTATTAGTTTGATTGCTTGTTCGAATAGCAAGAATGTCTTTATCGTCCTACGCTGTTACGTCATTGTGTGATTACCTTATTATTGCTTTTGTTATGAATGATTGTTAGTTAAATTAGTTGTTAAGGACTTCAAATTTAAATGCCGTACCCCCCCCTTGTTTTCAGTGACAACAGCAGCTATCAATCAGTTGTATCACAACCAGTTCTGTCCAGTTCTTCTCTTCTTTGTCTCCAAAGCTTATGTCTTATGCACCCGTATTCTAACCTCTTTCAAATTCTCATCTTCCCTCCGGTATCTGCCTTCAAATCCCCCCTTTCTTCTCTACTCGCATTATACACGGTTATATCGAAACCAGCTATCTCTTGTTCACCCTCCCCCTTTCTGGAGTCTGCCATTATTTCTTCCTCTTTCTTTCACCCGCATTCCATCCCGACTCACTAATGTCAAACAACTATAATTGTTAAAATGGCACATTCCTTTCAGAAAGGAGATTGTATTGACGTAATGAAACTGTTTATTTTTCATTATACATGTGTAAGTTACAGTACTTGCTAGGTCACCCCTAAAGTATAGCATATTATTTGAATTTGTGTTTTTGTGTGTCTACGCTCTGCAATCCTGCGGATCATGTCAATAATTTCGTTTCAATCACTCCTCTATAGTTTGTTACAGCACAGCACGCACCGATGCACGTCATCGTGTACACCCCGTGTAAACGATGTGCACTGCACTTCCCGTTGCACCATGATATGCTGCGATCACGTAATGTCACTCATTTTAAATGGATTTTGATTTTGGAATAGATGACCAACAGCTAGTCAACCACACAAGTCAGTACTTCACTATTAATGAATTCAACAGTCATTTTTTTTTTTGTCAACAAGGCAAACCAGACTTGTGCTAATTTTAGTTTACTCCATCTCAATTTAAGGAATTGAAACAGAAATTTTGAAATGTTTGAAGTACTTTTAAGTTCCCTCAATGATTTCGCATTTTCTGTTTTAGGAGTTACCGAAACATGGTTGCACACCAATTCCCCGGATCTATTTGGCATTGAAAATTACAATTTTATTCGTAATGACAGGGAGCTTTGCATAGGAGGTGGGGTTGCCATGTATATTAATAATCAAATGAAATTTACAATTCGAACTGATTTGTACATTCAGGGAGCGGAAAGTTTATTTATTGAAATCTTAAATGATAATGAGAAAAATATTATAGTAGGTACCATTTACCGTCCTCCACAAAATGATACTCAATCTTTTTTTTTGACAACTTTGATCAATGTGCTAATGAAATTTTCGGAGAGAGAAAATTATTTTTTTTTTTTTATGGGAGATTACAATATAGATTTATTACAACTCACCCATTTCCATGACATTTACTTTGCAACTCACTGCATCCCCACATTAATAAACCCACCAGAATAAAAAACACCACCCAAGTAAAACATTAATAGATAATATACTGTCTAATGTTATTACTGAAACCTTCACGAACGGCATTCTTTATTCAGATATATCTATTCACCTACCGATTTTTATGATTAACGATAAATCTGTAACAACCCCAATACGCCGTCAACCAAAACAATACTTGAAAATGCATAGAAATGAAACACCACTAAATATTGATTCATTGAATCAAGATTTATTCGAAGAACAATGGAATGACGTCTTCGAACTCCAGGATGTTAATTCTTCTTATGAAATTTTTTTACAAAAATTATTAGATTATTGTGATAAACATATTCCTTTCACTACCAAAACAAAGGGAAGGAAAAGAGCTCGACAGCCCTGGATTACTCAAGGTATTATACATTTCATTCTTACTTGAAACCGTCTTTATAAGATATCTCTGAGAAAACCCACTCCTGAAAATATTAAAAGGTATAAAGTATATAGAAACAAATTAACTACTGTAATTCGAGTTTCACGTAAATAACATATTTCTAATAAACTCGAATAAGGACAATAAAAGTGCTCTTTGGCGGACTGTCAATGAAATACTCAAAAAGAAATCTACGGAATGTCCTGATAGTATTACTCATAATGATAATGTTATTATTAATCCTGATGAAATTGCAAATATTTTTAATCATTCTTTTTTGTTAATATTGGTCCTTCATTGGCAGCATCTATTCCAATAAATGATATCAAAAATTATAAAGAGTATTTACCTGAAAGTAATCAAAATTCTTTGTTTTTTACTCCAATTAATGAATCTGAAATTATTGATACTGTTCGCTCTCTGAAATGCAGTAAATCCTGTGGGCCTGATAATCTAACGGGGATTTTGTTGAAAAAAATAATTTACCCCCTAGCAGCCCCTCTCACCCATATATTTAAATTATCTCTACTTAACGGCAAGTGTCCAGATTCTTTTAAAATCGCAAAAGTTATTCCTATCTATAAAAGAGAAAATCCATCAATGGTGAAAAATTATAGACCCATCTCATTGTTACCTGTATTATCAAAAATTTTAGAAAAAATGGTTTATAAGCGTCTTTATTCGTTTATGATTCAAAACGACATATTAAATGCAAATCAGTTTGGTTTTAGGAAAGGATATTCTACCGATTGTGCCATAATCAAATCTGTCGACAATATAATTGATGCGCTTACTAAAAAGGAACACATAATTGGAGTTTTTATGGATTTTAGTAAGGTATTTGACACTATTGATCATGTCATTTTATTTGAAAAAGTACATAATTATGGCGTGAGAGGGATTACTTTGTCATGGTTTAGAAGTTATCTAAGTCATCGCAAACAATATGTTGCATTTAAATCCAGTCACTCATTATATTCTAACGTGCCATGTGGTGTCCCTCAGGGATCTATACTCGGGCCCCTACTTTTTTTTTGGTTTACATTAATGACATTATCAATTCCTCCCCTTGTTTGAACTTCATCTTATTTGCAGACGACACTAACGTTTTTTACTCCCACAAGGACATTGCAACATTGGTTGATACACTTAATATGGAATTAAGTAACATCTCGAAATGGTTTAAATGTAACAAGCTTTCATTGAATATTGATAAGACATGCTTTATACACTTTCATACTCTACAATCTCGACCCACCCTTCCCAAAAGTATTTTCATTGATGGTATTAACATTGCTGAGAAACACTCAACCAAGTTTCTTGGAGTGACCCTAGATAGCAATCTAACTTGGAATACTCATGTTCAGAATATTACTACAGCAATATCTAAAGCAACTGGTGTTTTAAGGAGAATAAAGTATTTGATTAATGATCAAACTTTAATAATGTTATAAAATATTTTATTTTTACCATATGTAATGTATTGTAATATTGTATGGGGCAACTGCAGCAAAACTAAATTGAACACAACTTTTATTCTTCAGAAAAAGGCTCTTCGTATATGCACACACTCAAACTTCTTGGCTCACACTGATCCCATATTTTATCGTCTAAAAACTCTAAAGGCCCATGATATACATTTATACCTAACTGCCATATTTATGTATAAACACACTCGAAATTTATAACCATTTTTTCATAATGCCTTAGTAACCAATAACCATATTCACTCATACCCAACTCGTCGTTCCCATGATTTTCATTTAAGTCGATCAGACATCACGGTCCGGATACATGGAACACTCTTCCTGAGGAGTTGAAACAGTGTGCCTCCTTGTTTTCATTCAAAGCAAACTTAAGGAAGCACATTTTATTACAGTATACTTTCAATACGAAATTAAAAACTAATAATTCATATGATTAATGTTGGTCTCCCAATAGCAATATCGTATATTGTCCCCTCTTCCAACAAACCAATTCTGTTATTCTATATTCCAGCGTATCTGCCCTTGTGCACTTTTAGCACTTGCACGCACATTCACCACCATCACACATCAGAGTTTATTTTCCCCTGCTATCTTCGCAGCAGAATGTGTATTGTATTGTATCGTATTGTTACGAATCTAGCTACGTCCCTACCTTTCCTCGGGCCGGCCATCTTTTCAAGCTATGCTTACAATGGTGGCCCTCTGCACAATCGCTCCATAATTGTAATTGTTGTAATCCCCGCTGCACAGTTTTGCATGCTGTATATTATATAAATATTTTCCTTTCATGTCTTTGTTTATGCAAGTCAAGTTTTGAATTTAATTTGTATATTTCCCACATGCTCATGATTATGTGCCTTATGTATATTGAATTGTTGATTGATTTATTGATTTGAAGAAAATAAATTATCTATAAAAAAAAACATAATCCATCAAACTGAAGTCTCTCTTCTTCCTTCCAGATTATCGGTGAACTATAGCTAACAGCTGGACTACCACTTTGCCCCATTTGCAGATCACACACCCTTTACTTCATACAGCATAAAACATAGACATGTCATTGGATCACAAACAATAAGAATTCGCAGACATTGCACATCATTATCGTGGCAACCTTTGACCCTTTTCTTGAGATCAAGTAACACAAACTTGAAAGCAAACAATGTGGGATTTTTTTTCCGATCTTTTCATTATTATGCAGAATGATGTCACATTTCAGCAGTTCGCTTGCTAAATGTGCTTAGCCAGCTGACAAACATAGTCCTTCCTACGGCTTAGTGGGTGCGTATTCTTGCAATGTCTGCAAACATTTCTTCACACATACAGACAGGTATTCGGGTGTATTAAGAGGACATATAACAATTTATAACAATTTGTTCAACAGCGTATGACAAATCATATTCACTTCCGTCATGACTAACGAGTAAGTCATATTCATCAGTGTGCATAACACACAATGTTACGTTTTCTTTATCAACAAGAACCTAGCAAACTTTAGCGAGTTTGAGCACCGCCGGTGGGTCACAAAGTAATTCTACATGATTATTGTAGCACACTGACAGGAATTCTGCTAAATTTGTAAAACATGTGACTATGCGTTTTCAGAAAGAAGATTAAAAAGGAATGTCCCTAAATTGGAGTTCTGCCGTAGATATAGTTTTTGCGGATGATGTAGACATTAAAGTTTCTTGCACGTTTCTCATGGTTTTTTATGTTAACAGGTTGATATTCAATACACTTTTACTGAAAGGGTTACGTTTTCAACCGGATAAATGCAAATTTTTTGTATAGATGGAACACGTTTGGGAGTAATTTTGAATAATGAATTTACTTGGCATGATCGTATAAGGGATACAATGAACGTTACATCCGGCAGATTGTCCTATCATAAATTGTGATATTTGTTGTCACCTTAATAATTATGTATGCTTTATAATTCACTTATCATTCTTTTTATAACTCATTGTAATATTGTGTGGAGTAACTGCAATAACAAGGAAGTAAATTGATTGTTTTTACAAAATCTAAAAGGAAGAGTAATTAAAAGCGCTGAAACTTGATGACATTCATTTCAAATTTCTCTATTCTTGTAAAAATATTCCCCCAAGAAAAAAAAATAATAGTAAAAGCTGCCCAACTCATGTAAGATTTTTTTTTTTCAATTATAGTAGAAACATTCACTTGAAAATTACAAGACAGATTTTCAGTTACATGATCAAACATCCCTCATAACTCACTCGTCAGTGAGGCATCACGAAGCAGGTACATGAAATGTCTTATTCCGGACTCCTTGAAAACACGAATGTCACTGTTTTCCATTATAAAGCTACTTTAAAGACATATATTTTCAGTCAACATACTTATGGGGTGAAAATTGGTATCATTGGTATAATAGTAAATAATAACATTAGACTTTATCTTGAGTATGTGTGTCACGCATGTTTGTGAATGTGTGATTTTGTGAGAGGCAAACCTGAGCTGCATTCCCAATGAGAGCCAATCAGCTTTATTAGTCAAGCCATGCTTATGCTGACAGTCTCGTGACCTCCTCGTTAAATCAAATGTACTGTCTTTTCTGTATTTATTTGCAACCATTAAGAGATTTGTTAGACATAATATGTACCAGGTACTGGGTTTTTTTTTTTTGATACCACAAACTGAATTCTTGATATTAGAAATACGAATTTTGATATCATAAAATGGCATTCTTAGTATCATAAAATCGTTTTTAAAAGGAAAATTGCTTGCCATACGAACGAACGAACACTGAATCTCGAGGAAAAATATTGATGGTGCTGTGAGGTTGGGTTTGAGTATGGCTGACGCAGACAAATATTGATGATGCTGTGAGGTTGGGTTTGAGTATGGCTGATGCAGACAAATATTGACGATTTTTTTAATGAGCAATATTTTGCTTATTATTAAATTGATAGCAGGTTCAGTGATGCCATAAGAGTGATACTTGATATTGATTATACTGACGACCACACTTACACTCAGAAAGCACTTTTCTACAAAATGAAACGTGGAGGTAATGTACTTGATAAGTTCAAACAAATGACAATTGTGGAGTACAGCAGCTTTTTAAGTCATGGTACAAAACACTGTCCTTGGCTGAAATAATGCAGCTGATGCCTTATTTGTATCATAATCTTCAAATATGATAAAGGCTAATGAGCAAATTCGACTTCCATTTGGAGAATAGATCCCTTGAAAAGGAATAAAAACATAGATGATCCTCCAAATAATTATTTTATTCAACTTGATTTTCATAATAGAAAAAAAAAATACATATATGCGTGACCCTGCATCACAAAACACACAAAAAGGCGCCAGACATGGATTTTTAGTCAAGGACAGATTCTAAAAGAGCAGACTCTAAGCTTTAAAATAATGTATAACTCAAATCAAATGAATTCTCCTAGTCTCTATTAACATTGGAAAGAAAGCACACACTCAGGAAAAGTTTGAACTGAGTAAAGAGGCTCTGAAGTACAATGTGTATTCAAGCGCTTAATCTTAACCAAGCCGTGCTGCCTGTGCGATGAATGGGATAAAAAACAGGAAGTAAATCACCGGATTAACAACAATGAAGGGATTATTAGATTGAACTGAAATTGAACATGCCTTATTCACACACTCTGTCTATAATTAATGCCAACTTTCAAAGCAGTAGTGTCATCCTTTCAAAAGTTATTAGAGTTGAAAGTGAAGAGTGTGTACAAGCCGTTAGGGTTCTCAGAAATGATAATTGAATTCATCCAATCACAGTACTCTACCAAAAATGTTCGAGATAAACTGCTAAAAAACACACTTTCCTGCTCGTTTTATGATCCCAAATTTTAGCATAATGTAGAAGAAGACTTCTTTTTTTAGGAGATATGAAAAAGTCAAGATCGGCTAGGTTGACCCATTTCACCTATTTTCAGTCCTCACGCAAAATCAGAGTGTGCGACTTTTTGTTCGTTTTGTGATGCACGGTCACATATATGCTCATATACATGTAAAGAATACTTATCTCAGTTTAATTTTGTTTTTCTCGAGTATTGTCGATTTGGCTCTTGCTACGGATGACTAATTCACAATCTCAAACCAGAATAGTTCTGACATTTGTTCTGTTTTTCGATTTTCTCACAAAGTTATCAAAGTCTACCACAAATTGCAAAAGCAAGCTGCGGCTATAAGTGTTTTTGTAGTCTCCATCTGAAAATTTTAGACGAGCTACATGTTGTTTTCTCGAGAAGTGGTTACTGCTAATATAAAAACGACCGAAGTCCATTAGAGAAAATTTAGGAAAAATTGAAATCAATAAAATAATTCCCTACTCCCTTAAGTGTTTTCGGTTATTGGGGTGTTATTCATTCAAATTTAGGAAAAATGGAAATTAATAACAAAATTCCCTACTCCCTTAAGTGTTTTCGGTTATTGGGGTGTTATTAATTCAAATTTGAATATAAAACAATTACTTGAATGATTATCTCTATTTGCATGACTACGTAAATGGCTTTCAAATGCGATAGCCAAATTTGGACTTGGGTCGTTCTTATATTCAGGTACTCCCACCCCCCTACCCCCCCCCCCCTCCAAAAAAAAGGCGGGGGGGGGGGGCTGTCTAGCCTACACTTCCTGGACTGCGAAGCTTGTCTTTTACGAAAGACCTTAATACCCCAAAGTGACAGTGCGTCATAACTTCGTAACTTGAGGGATCAGTTTAAACAAGAAAGAAGTATTTGGCTTAAAACTACAGGAATGGTTACATTACCTCAGCTGTGAAGACATAGTCAGGATATTAAACCTAAACATAGAAAGCACGCTCCATCAAACTCTCGTTTCTCGTCCCTTGTCTTTCCCCGAGATAATCGTTGTACTCGGTACCTCGTCGACTACTGTGCCCGTTGCATATTACATGTCCTTTAGTTCATGCAGCATGAAGCATAGACATGCCACTGGATCACAAACAATAAAAGGGTGCAGACATTACACGCTATTTCGTTGCAGCCTTTGAAACTTGCTTCTCCGGAGATCAAATAATAGAAACTTGAATGCTCACATTTCGGGATTTTTTCTTTCTTTTCATTTGCAAAACGATGTCACGTTTCAGCAGTTCGCTTGTTTATGTGCATTAGCCAACTGACAAACACAGTCTGTCCTACGGTTTAGTGTGTGCGTGTTCTTGCAATGTCTGCAAACCCTTCTGCACACATACAAACAGGTAAAAGGTGTATTAAGAGAACACACAAATGAAAATTTACTCAACAGCGTATGACAAATCATAATCACTTCTTTCATGACTAAATATAGGGGTAATATACATCAGTGTGCTTCACATACAATGGCCGTTTTCTTTGTCAAAAAAAAAAAAATCTAGCAAACTTTCGCTAGCTCTTAATAGAGGACCGCTAGTGGGACGCAGTGTACTTTTACATAATCATTGTAACACAATTGCAATCATTTTGTTATATTTGTAGAAAATGCGTTTTCAGAAAGAAAATTTAGGAAGAATATCCCCCAATCGGAGGTCTGCCGTAGACAAACTTTTCTAACTGAAGATACAAAAAAAAAAAAAATTCTTGCAGGTTTCTCATGGTTCTTATTATCAGCAGATTAGCATTTAATAAAAAAGACACTATGGTTTACATTTTGAACCTGCTTAATGTAGTGTTTGTATAGATGGAATATGTTTTGGGTTGATTTCGAATGATAAATTTGCATGATCATAATAAGGAATACAATGAGTGTTACTTCGTTGCAGATTGTTGTAGTGTATATAAATTGTGATATTCATTGTCACCTTAATAAACATGAGCTGAGGAATCCAAGATGGCGCTGTGCGGTTAGGACGTGCCTGAGTGTTACGCGGAGGCATTAGGAGGAAATAAAATTGCAGCTCATTTCGCCTATTACAGTTTGAAAAGTCAAAATGACATCGAGAAAAAGGAGCTTAGACCAAGGAGTCGTTACAATCTCCCATTATTTCAAGGAAAAGGAGGATTCTGACCCTAAGATGGATTTTAGCGACGCTACTACGGAGAAGGCTACGCAAGAACACAGTGACAGTGATAATGCACACGGCTTAACTGACTCGGCAGTGCACACGGTAGTGAAACCACTTCACCGAGATTTGGAGGGAACCAGCCCGGGCGCGTCGGCGGAATCACCTCCACGCTCCTCGCTTGAGAAAAAACGACGAGTAGACGGGGAGAAGTCAACCACAGATGAACTACTCGCGGCCCTTATCCACAAGATAGACGAAATGAACTCCAATCTCACATCCAGGTTGGACACAGCTCTTGGTAAGATTGAAACAAATGAGAAAGAAATCAGTAACTTGAAAGAGGAGCAAGAGTCGTGCCGTTTTGATATCAAACAGTTACAGGACCAAGTAAACAAGCAAGAAAAGGAGAATATGAAATTGAGAGAGCGTCTTGTTGACCTCACTGCGAGAGAGATGAGGAATACGGCTGTGTTTTACGGGTTTCCTGAAGGTGCTGAAAACGCTGGGAAGTGTGAGCAATTGATCAAAGAATTTGCCAAGTCAAATATGCAAATGGAAGGTGAAGTGAGCATTGAAAGAGCTCATCGCACAGGCCGCATCAGGCCAAAACCCGGCCCTCCTCGCCCAGTTGTGGTAGCTTTCAGTAGATACACAACCAGACAAACAGTGATCAGCAGTGCCCGCAGATATTTGAAGGAGAGGCCTTTTCAGCACAACGGAAAGGATCACCAGATATTTGTCGATGAGATGCTGCCGGTAGAAGTGCGAGAAAGCAGGAGGAAATTGCTGCCACTGAAACGAAAGCTGAAAGAGGAGGACCCAAAGCGAAAGGTGTACTTCAAATATCCGGCGCGATTGTTTTACAGGGAGACTGAGAGCGGAAAAGAAGTGGAGTACAAGCAGCACACCACAAGATAGAATGGAGATTGGCAGTTTGCTTTTGCACAGTAGACAATGGTCTAACAAAATACGAAATACTTTGAAAAACTCTTGACACGACTGCGATAGCTCAGCAGTCAGCACCCTGTCATGCCAGCAGTATATTAACAGTTGATATCTCCGAAGACAAGATACACTTTTCATGTGATTAAGTGATAAGGAAAATCATTTGTTTTTGCCAACCTAAGGAAAAAATAACTGTGAAGATGCCCAGGGGCACTTGGATTCCTTGTGATCATGTTTTATTCGATTTCATGCAAATTGTATGTGTGTTTTTTTCATTGCCAATGTTTTGTTGTCTGTTTTGTCTTGATCATGGTGGGTCATAAGAATTTACAAGGTTACCTACTTGTGAAATATGTATAAGGATCTGAAGTTAATGACCCATAATGTTAATGGGCTAGGGGACTTTAAAGCCAGGAAAAAATATTTTTGCTTTTTATCCAAATTAAAAAAGGATATTATTTTATTACAGGAAACCCATTCGACTGATAAGGATGAAAGTTTATGGAAGAACCAATTAAGAGCCGATATTGTATTCAGTCATGGAACCTCCTCTAGTAGGGGAGTGTGTATCATACTTCGGAAAACCCCACATATAAAATTGATAGAGACAGTGAAAGATTCTAACGGGAGATTTTTGTTGGTTAAAATGGAAGTATATGGAAAAAAAATTTATGATATGTAATGTATATGCACCAAATAATGAAAAAGACCACATGCATTTTTTTAAAGCTGTAGACTTGACTATACAAGAATATTATGATGCTGAACAGACAATATTGATAGGGGGAGATTTTAATTTTATTCAAAATTTGGCATTGGACCGAGAGGGCGGTAATATGAAGTCGACTTGGAAGCACTCTTGTGAAATAATAGAAAATATTAAAAACGTTTATCATGTAATAGATATCTGGAGAGACAAGAACCCGTTATTAAGACGATTTACTTGGAGACGCTCCAATCCTTGTGTTCAGTCAAGACTGGATTTCTGGTTAATCCATGAGTCTGTACAAAATAAGGTGACAGATTGTGATATGGTCCCCTGTGTTTTGTCAGATCATGATTTTGTGAATTTACATCTGAGAATTAAAGAGTACACTGTGGGCCAGTTTACTTACTGATGTTGAGTATGTTGAAAATTTAAAGGGACATTACGAGATGTGGGTAAATGAATGGGAAGATAAAAATGATAAAGGAAAATTATGGGATTGGTTAAAATTCAAAATACGAGAATTTACAATCACATTTTCTAAAAGGAAGAAAAATATAAAAGAAATTAGAAGAAAAGAATTAGAACAAGAATTGAAAATAATAAATGACATGGACCCGACAGAAATGAATGAGCAAGAATGGGATAAGAAAGAGAAAATTGAACAGGAACTTAATTGCATGTACAATTATTTAGCAGAGGGGGCCATATTACGTTCAAGATGTACCTGGTACGAGAAAGGAGAGAAGAGTACAAAATATTTTTTTATCATTGGAAAAGACACAAGCACAGAGTACAAACATAGATGTATTAGATACAGGTGAGGAACTTATTGAACATCCCCATCATATACGAAATTTTGTGATGAAATCTTTTGGTGAACAGTTTGAAAACAGGGATACAGTGTCTGACAAAGTGAGTTATGATTACATAAAAAGTTCCTGCTTCAAACACCTCACGGAAGATGAAAAGGCCTCTTGTGAAGGCCTGATAACACATGAAGAGGCAAGGGAAGTCCTCCTTGGGATGTCAAAAAATAAAACACCTGGTAATGATGGCTTATCGGTGGAATTTTATGAGACATTTTGGCCTTTGATTTCTAAAGAACTAATAGGATCATTTAATCATGCTTTTGAAAAAGGAAGTATGTCCGTGTCACAGAGGCAAGGAATAATTAAATTGATTCCTAAATCCAATAAAGATAAGAGATTATTGGGCAATTGGCGACCAATCACTTTAATAAATGTGGATGCAAAGATACTTTCTAAATGTTTAGCGAAACGTATGTCCAAAATTATTGGTAATTTGATAAATCCTCAGCAAACAGCATTTATTAAAGGCAGATATATAGGTGAAGGTATAAGACTGATTTCAGATTTAATGTTTTATGCAGATGCCAACAATGTATCTGAAATTGTGTTAGCATTAGATCTTACCAAAGCATTTGATTCACTCAGTCATAGGTATTTACTACAGTGTTAAGAATGTCTTAATTTTGGTCCGTCAATGATACAAAGGGTGAGAACATTGCATGCAGGTATAAATAGCTGTGTATTGATAAATGGCTTTACCACTGGTTATTTTGAAATTGGAAGGGGTGTTCGCCAAGGCGACCCCCTTGCCCCCCTTTTATTTATATTAGGGCTTGAGATAAATCTAATGAGATTGTTAAATAATCCAAATATTATTGGAATGGAGATGCTCGGAAAACAGATTAAATATACAGCTTACGCTGATGATATAACATGTTTTTGTAAGGATACAGAATCATTATCAGTATTACTAGAAAGCTTTCAAGAATTTTCTGAGATATCAGGCCTTTGCCTCAACCGAAGCAAATCAGAAGGAATGTGGATAGGAAATGATAGACTATCGAAAGAAAAGCCACAGATGATAAAGTGGACAGACAATGGTCTTAGAATTCTTGGAATCTGGTTTTCATATGACAAAAAAGAAGCAATCCGAAGAAACTTTGAAGATCGATTGGGTGAGATTAAGAGAACATTTCTTATTTGGAAAAATCGTAATTTAACGTTAATTGGTAAAATTCAAATTTTGAAAACATTTATTATGTCTAAGATAATTTATTTGATGTCAAATATTGAAATTCCTCAAGATTTTGTGAAAGAAGTAGAGAAGTTAATGTTTTCCTTTTTATGGAATGGACCAGATAAGATTTCAAGGTCAACTATGTATGCACAATATGCTGAGGGTGGTCTCAAATTCCCCAATTTACAATGTATGATTGATACGCAGTTAGTTAAGTGGGTTAAAAGATATTATGGAAATCGCAACCATCAATGGGTGCTATTGGGAGATTATATTATTATTGGGAGGCTTGGTGGAATTCTAGTGTTTCAAAGTAATTATTCCCTTGAAACTATTGATAAGAGGGGTATCCCTCCATTCTATGAGAATATTTTACAAATATGGTTAAAGACAAACATACATGAGGATTTTATTGGTGATGAAAATAGCCAAGCAGACATCCTACAACAACCAGTATGGAATAACCAGAATATTTTGATTGATAAGCACTCAATATTCTGCAGGCCGTTTTTTGAAGCAGGTTTATGTTATATATATCAACTATTTAGTATTGATGGACGGCTCATTGATTTTGAATTTTGGTTAAGGAAAGGAGTGCCAAGCAAATATAATATGATGTATATGGCAATTGTAGACTCTGTTCAAAAATACTCGAAATGTTCCTTCAATACACTCCTATTGGAGATGTTTTGGAAAGAAGAAGTGGCTCAAAAACAAAAGGATCTTATTATTTCACAGTTACAAAATGTGAAATCAAAACCAATATATGAGGAATTTTTAAAAGAGATTAAAGCAAGACCTGTTTGCGAAACAGTTTTTGCTGGCAAGTATGGAATTCAACCAGAAGATTGGACACAAATATATATGTTGCCATTTACATGTACAATTGAAGTAAAATTGAGAGAATTTCAGTTCAAGTTGTCGCATAATATACTTTACACAAATGAAAGATTGTTTAAGATGAAAATATCAGAATCAGAGTTGTGTACGCTTTGTAAGTCATGTGCTGAGACCCCTGTACATCTGTTTTTTTATTGTAAAGCTGCCAAAAAATTACTTCAAAAATTTGTGGATGAAATTGGTACGATCTTTCATGTCAAATTAGAGGATTGTACAAGAATTAGAGTAATGTTTGGATTCATCAAAGACTGGAAAGGGCCCCACAGGAGTTTATTGAATCATTTAATATTGTTATATAAAAGGTACATATATATTCAGAGATGCAAAGATACAGGTGTGAAATTTCATGGACTGACAGCATTTATTGTTAATATCCGATATATAGAATCCAACATTGCAAAACGAACAAACAAATTAAATTTTCATTATAAAAAATGGTCCCCTGTAGAAAATATTTTTTAGGTCATTGTAGAAGAACATACAGTCGACTCTCGTGATAAAGAATATCCATATGGCAGAACCCCGACGTGATGGGGTAGTTTTTTGGGGGTCCCAGGGTTTGAAAATTTTCCTATTCAGAGGTATTTGCGCCCTGGATACGGCAAGATTTCAAAAGTGACAAGATCACGGTGGTTTGGCTGGGCCCAAGGAGTTTATTGTAACGAGAGCTGACTGTATCTTTAGGATATTGTTCAGTTGTTGAAGAGTTTGATACCCATCTTTTACTGTTGTTGTTGTTGTTGTTAATTTGTTAAACAAAACATGATTTGTAATATGATTTTGTATGTTATGTTGTATAATGAAGAGGAAATAAATAAATTTGTAAAAGAAAAAAAAATAAACATGAGCTTTATAATTCTCCAATCATTCCCTATATGACTTATTGTAATAAATATATTTCACTCATTATACCTATTGGGTGCAAATTGGTTTTATTGGTATCATAGTAAAAATTAGACTTTATCTATCGTATGTTTTAATTTGTTTGTATTTGTGTGATTTTATGAGAGAAAACCCTTTAGCTACATTCCCCGTTAAAGCCAATTAGTATGGTCAAGTCACGCTTATGCTGACAGTCTCCTAACCTCCTTGTGGAATAAAAAATACTCCCTTTTCTGTCTTTGTTTTTTTTTTAGCAACAATAAATGTTTAAGAGATGTGTTATACATCTAGTATGTATTAGGTATTCTTGATGTCACTCATTGAATTTTTGAAATCAGAAATTAGAATCTTTGATATCACGAAATGGAATTTCCTGGTATTAAAATGGCTTGCAATACGAATGAACGAACACTGAATCGCGAGGAAAAATACTAATGATGCTGTTTAGGTTAGGTTTGAGTATGGCTGAGGCATACACGTACGTAGTAGAACAGTACTTTATGGGAAGATCATTTCAGGGGATAAGTATTAATGACTTTTTTTTTTCACTGAGGAATATTATCTAGCTTATTATAAAACTGATAATAAGTTCAGTGATCCCATAAGAGTGACCCAATGATAGTTTATTTTGATTATTCTTACGCCCTCAGACATACACTCGGACAACACTTTTTTTTTACTAAATAAAAACATGGTGGTAGTATGCTTGATAATAAAGTACAAACGAATTAAATTTGTGGAGAAGAGCTCTTTGTGTCACGGTATATACACAATACAGCTCTTTGCTGAAATAACGCAGCTGCTGTCTATTTTACATTATCAACTGATCAAGGCTCATGAGCAAATTTGGCTTTTATTTATTCATTTATGATAGAAAAAAATGTGCTCCAGCATCACAAAAACAACAAAAAGTCCCCAGACATTAGTTTTTAATTAAGAACAGATTCTATAAAAGCAGACTTTAAGAATTAAAATGATGTAGTACTGAATTCAAATGTACCCTCATAACCTAACATAATATTGAAAAAAAAAGCAAATACTCTGGAAAGTGTGAACTTAGAAAAGGGGCTCTAAATTACAGGGTATATTCAAGTGATTAATCTCTACCAAGCCGTGGTAGGTGTGTAAATGAAAAAACAAAACAAAACAAAACAGGATGTTAACCACCGAAGCAACAACAATGACGTTGATATGAGATTACTGTGAAATAACGTATACTTTATTAAAACATTTTGTAGATGATTTACGCCGACTTTCAGTACAGTAGCTGTTTTCTTTTCTTTTCTACTTATTGGAATTAAAAGTGAAGAGTAGGGATTGGAATTTTAAGAAATTAAAAAGAGGACTCTTCCACCCAAAACTGCTAAAAAAGTGTTATGATACCAAATTTGATTATAATGTAGAAGTAGACTTACTCATCCAGAAAATAAGAAAAAAAAAAACTCACGATAGGGTGGGTTGACCCATATCACTTTTTTTTTTAAAGTCCTAACACAAAATCAGTTCGTGCGACTGTTTTTTTTTTTGTTGGATTCGTGATGCACTGGCACATATATGAATGTTTATAATACTCCACTCCGTTTAATTTTTCTCGAATACTGTCAATTGACTTGGCTCTTGTCATATGTTATTATTATATTATGAAAATAAAGATCTATATGTGACCTGCTGCAACAAAAGGATCCGAAAGTCGGGGGAGGACAATTTTCTGAAAATGACATGACATAATACCCTTACTCTTCTACTTTAATTTCATATATAACACAACTCTTAAAAGTACTTGCTTGCGGAGATATCAATGATTTCATTAGCACATGTCAAGTGGTTGAAGAAATCAGAGTTTCGAGAAAAACGCCTTCAAAGTTTTCCTTCCAACGCTATCACGATCAAGGGGAGGTGAGACAGTTTTCACCTCATGACAATAAAAGGTATCCTCCTAGAGACATCCGTGATGTTCATTCAAGCTTAGCGCCAGCGGTCTACGCACGACCAATCAGTAATCGGGATGCCACGCACTGACCAATAAGATCACTCCCTCGTTACTAGGGACGAAGTCTAGCTGCGGCGCTAAATCCAAATCTTCGGACACATTTCTGTTATGTTGAAAATCGGAAAATCAAGGCCCAGCAAAACTCTGATTTCTTACCTTTCCTTTGATCATTTAGCTTCGAAATTTCGGCAGATGATAGACAAAACATTAGACGACGATAGTATGCCAACAACATAAATTTGATAATCTTGACGAATTTTGATGATGTGACTTCAAACTCGTTTTTCTCGGCTCAGCCGTCAGCGACTTTAGGATCCTTTTGTTGTAGCGGGTCACATATGTCATGTAAATTATGCTTCCGGATAATTCATTCAACGATGTTTGATGCGACCTACAATTGCGTCATTAGGCCCTTAGCAGACAGTTTTGAAAAAAAAAAATCCGGGAACGGCGTACCTGGATTACACTCCACAAATCAATAGAAAGACGAACTTACTATTGTCAGGGACTTGCCCTTAGCACTGATTTTTTTTATGGTTTGCTGAGAAAGCAACGACATAAATCAGAATATCTAAGGACATACAGGGGAAAAATGAAAATATGTCATTAACCATTTTTTTTTTCATTGCATTGCATGACAAAATCCACAAAATAATGCTGCAGTATGCACAGTAGGTAAAATTGAATATAGACGGATTCAAGTCATTTTGGGGTTTCTTCACAAAGATTACGTATAGCCCCCCCCCCCCATTTTTCGGTTTTTTTTTTTGTTTTGACAACAAAAATAAAGAGGAGGCCCCTCTTGATTCGTCACTGAATCATATCATACCCATATACACGAAACACAAACACATAATTTTATTCCATGTTACGTTTATTTTTCATCCAACAAGAGTGGAATTAAACACAAAACATGATTTCTGCAATCAATTTGCTTGAACAACATGCAAAAATACACAAGACACTGTGGATCGTAAAGCATATGATAAGATAATTACAATACACCATTTCATTTCATGTGAGCATACACCGCAATACCAAGAAATAGTCGCAAAACATGCCTATTTAATTAAGGACATATTCTAAAAGAGAAGGCCCCGTTTTATCAAAAGATACTCTCAATTATGAAATTCCTTACCACACATGGTGTCACAGACTTATGACAGAGAGCAAATCAATCATAACTTTTCCTAAAACAGGGCCCAGATTTTAACTTTTAAGTTCTGTACACATATTAATCAATAAAACTGAATTCTTTTAACCTAGGCTAAATGTTGAAAGAAAGCGCAAACTCTAGGGAAGTGAGTAATGAAGCTTTGAAGTCTAGGGTATATTCAACCCCTTAACCTGATCAATAAGTCTAGTTGCTATGGAGTTTAACTTCCTGTCATTGTCCCATTCCATTCGTCAGGACGTTAAAATCCATAGCACCAACACTGAAGGGATTATCAAATAAAACTGAAATGGGATATTGGATACTACAACAGTAACACATTCTCTCCCTGACTAATACCAATTTTCCGAAAAAGGGTTATTATTCTTCAAAAAATTATTGGAGTTGAAAGTGGAGAGTGTAAATGGATTTTAGGAAATGATGACGGGCCTTTAAAACATACTTAATCATCCTTTATTTTCACGCAGATCACTGAAAACGTGTAATGAATAACTATACATAACCAATTGTTCGAAAGTGCAACGCTGCTTATTAAAATCAATCCGACAGTGTTTAACCTGCAAACCCTATTCACGCAGCCATTAGTATGCATTTGCCTACAATGGTAAAAGGGAAAACAATTACATAAATAGATAAATACATCGAAGAAATACGTGACATTGTCACAGTAAGAGAGAAAAATGACATAACAACGACGAACCACATGGAAAAAAAGAGGACAGGAGAAAGGATGCAGATTTGGAGAGAGGAGAACGTAGGGACGTCTAAATAATAGAACATGCAACTCCATCGCCAGAACAAGTTAAAGCACACTATTTTATCATTATGAACATTTCCATAAACTACTAATATATGCCGAAAACAAGCATGTTCTCATAGTTAATTACTTCAGGGGTCTTTGCTCGACATTGTGTTACCCAGAAGCTCTGCGTTGATTGCACGATCGTGCAATAATCGTGCATAATTATGCATAATCATGTATCATGTCGGGTAATCAAGTTTAGCTAAACTAATTCAAAGGTAAATAGAAAGCGAACAATAATAAACTCAGGACATGTGGTAGCTTCTCATGAATGTCACCGATTATAATTACATCGAAGTTCCAAAGGCTTCCATTGTTCTTAGAGGGATTTCCATTTTGAATATAAATCCAGAACCATTCACTAAGTTTCTCTTATTGACACTCGACATTTGTCATGCACAATTTTTGATGACAGATCTTCTTTGACTCGATTAATTGTTCAAAAGTTAATGCTCTCATATTGTATTATATGAGATCACTGTTGCGGTATCATACATTCTCATATAGATGAGAAAGTATGGTTGGCAGTCAATACCATTGAACATTGTAATGATGTACATGAATTCATCCTGGATAAATATTTCAAAGCAAGAGAAACAAACACAAGCACACTAGATAATGGATTAGACAAAAAAGGTAGATACATTTGAAGACAATAAATTCTTTCCATCACTACTAATTCACGGTTACATGAATTAATGGCACACTTAATCCAACACAGCTGTCGACATATGTTGTCATACTTTGTAAATCCCCTAAACGTATGGACAAGAATAATGTTTCAACATAAAGACTTGAAAAGAAAAACCCCTTAATATTCTTCATAGTAACATAAAGGAAACAATATTCTTATTTCTAGTATACTATAACCATGGACATAATACACACATGGACGAGTGACAAATGCCTTTCTTTGATCCCATCATCACCGCCGTCACCTGATTATGTGCATCTCAATGAGTACTTTCGGGTGCTTGGATGATATTGATTGGGCGATCGTGCATCGTCCCTGACAAAAGAACCATTTCTCTCATTGCAGTTATTTTGCTGAGGTGGCTTTTCAGACTCAACTGGCTCTTAATAAATACAATGAAAGGGAGCAGAAAACCCATAAACATGACAGTTTTCCTGTCACAAAATTGAAATCCACTGAAGTGGACACTTGTGGACAAGCATGTATAATACATGTCCTCTACGGTTACTGTCCATGTTTACTCTGAAACAATGTGCGAAGACTACACTGTAAAAAAATTTGTTTAGTTTCTAAACACCTAACTAAACACTTTTCTGTGACAGTTTAAAAACACTGCGACGCGTTTATATATTAAACATGTTTAGGAACTAAACACATGCTGTGTTTATTTTCAGCACACCCTAGGTGTTTATCACACACACATGTTTATGTTTTAAACGGTTCTGATGTTTAAAAACTAAACACCTGCTCTGTTTATAGCCTAAACACCAAACGTTTACACCATAATCACTCACAGTGTTTAAATACTAAACACCGCACAGTCACATAATCACCCACAATGTTTAAGATCTAAACACTGAACCAAAAAATAAACATGACGCACTGTTTACGATGTAAACACTGCGACATGTTTATTCGCTGTGACAGATTAAAAACACTGCGACATGTTTATTTGCCATTTGAGTGTTTATTCTCAGAACACATGTCTGATTTTTAGATCGATCACAAAATTGCATACACTAAACATGTGACATGTTTACATATTAAACATCGCAATTTCTCAGTGTTTATATGAGACATGTTTACACCTTATACATGCTGAGTGTTTATATGAGACATGTTTACACATCATACATGGTACTTTCCACGTGTTTATATGAGACATGTTTACACATCATACATTCATACATGCTAATTTTTACGTGTTTAAATGAGACATTACTCATCATGCATGTTAATTCCCATGTAATCATTAATGTAAAGTGGATTGTTTCCACTTTTGCATGGAATGAGATAAACGCATAACATTATATAGAATTTACCCAATGATGTACCAAATCATCAGCACACTTACAACGCATAATACCAGGGAAGACCTGGGTTAACTTTCACAAACATTTTGGCTACAAGAGTCAAAGGCACTTCTCTGAATGTAAGTTATCAAAACATCAGTCAAAGCTTGGACAATATCTGATGAATAATAAGTTAAAATCCTTTAAAGGGGAAATCGAGTCCAATAAATAAGATAGTCTGATAAAAAAGAGTAAAATCTTACAAGTTTAACAGTAAAAATTTGAATGAAATCGGATGAAAAATAAGGAAGTTAAAAATTTTTGACGTTTTGCTAATTTCTGCAAAGCAGTTAAAAGTGGATATGAATATGCAAATTAGTGAGTTGACTATGTCATAACCTCACAATTTTCCATTGATCGTGTACAAAAAGAAATGATGAAATTCAATGTTTATGTTAATGAAATGTGAAACATAATGGTATTGCTGGTTGAATAACTTCAGTAAGTGATCAGTTAGATATATCAGGACTTGAGCCTCGGGAATAATTGCGTTTGGATGAAAAACTTTAAATTAAGTAAGTGGGGAATGACATGCCCACGTTGCCATTTGCATATTCATATTAACCATTCAAGAACTGTTTCCTCAAAAATTAGCGAAACTTCAAAATGTCATAACTTCCTTATTTTACATCTGATTTCGATCAAAATTTTACCGATGAACTCTTAATATTTTACTCTTTCTTATCAGACTAACTTGTATTTGCACTGGATTTCCCCTTTAGATATTGCCATGTTTTGCTATACGACACCAAACTGAGTTAAATGCAAGATACCTAGGAGTCACTGGCCTGTACAGGAAGACGTAAATGAAATTCTCTCCTATACAGACAGTAAAGTTTGTATATGCAGGAAATGGCACACAACTCATTTTGGAGAAAAAAAAAATTGCATTTAACAATTACTTTTCAGTCACATGTAATTCTTGGCCTACTTTCAAGAATTGCCGTCTTTCTATTGTATTCAGAACTAATTCTTAGTATTGTAAAACAAACTAATAAACTTGTTGATTGTGAATTTCAACTCAACGCTTCGGAAGCTTGACATATATGTAACACCTCCATAGCAGGAACATAACTGCAGTCTGTGAACAAATCCAAGATTGCATCAATTATTGGCAAAGTGCTTGGGGTACCCGAACCAGATTAGGCTCACGGCAAATTATACCATGCACAACACTATGGTCGTATTGGTACTGATCAGGGAGTATAGATGATGCACTCCATCATAAAGAGACCAAAAAAAAAAAAAATGCTTTCAGTGTATTTAGCCTGTGGTGAACATCTGCACTCCCTGATCAGTACCAATAATGGAACTTAAATACATACATGATATTGTTCTATTCACTGCGACGATCACTGAAAGTACAATAGGCTAACAATACTGTATGGATTTTTCACTTTTGCTACTTTGAGAGAAATATTAGAATGTTAGTGGATTTCAAGGGGTGAGTGAGAAAAAACTTCTACAACTGTACCTTGCTAGAACCTTGGAGAAAAAAGTCAAACTCAATGGGTGTACATGAATAGTCTATTTGAGTCTAATCAGTCTCATCATACTCCACATAATCATGGTATGGAGGGCTACTTTCAATCTCGACACAGCAGAATTTTTGGTAAAGACAAGAGGATATGAACAAAGAAAAAATAATGCATTGCAACTGGAGGCGGGAGGGTATGCAAGGCTGTCATGAACACGCAGTGTGATCAGCAAGACTCCTCCCTTGTCAATTGTGACCCGCTACAACAAAATGATCCTAAAGTCGGGCGAGGTCGATTATTTGAAAATTGCATGACACAATTTCCTAATCTTTCTGCTTTAAATTGATGTATTACACGTCTTATAAAAATAATCAGCTGCGGAGATATCGATGTTTAAAAGAGAGCATGTCAAGACGTCTGGGAAATGACTGTTTCGAGAAAAGCGCCCTAAAAGTTCAGTCAAGAGACACGCAAATCAGTATTCACCTCCGGACAATAGAAGTTAAGCCTAGCAACCCCCAAAATGCTCATTCAAACACAGCGTCGGCGGTCTCCTCACCGACCAATCAGTGACCGGGATGTCAGGAGAAGCGGCTATGCATAGCGCAACCCGCACGCACGCACCAGCCGACTGGGCAGTGTGCGAGCTTCACGCTTCGGTTAGCGGCAAGCAGCGAACTGACCAATGAGATCACTCTGGTCGTTGTTAGGGGCGGAGCCTATGTGTGGCGCTCAATGCAAATGTTCGAACCAGTTTCTGCTTCGTTGAAACGCCAAAAAAACATGGCCCAGAAAAACGCTATTTTTGGGTCTTTCCTTTCATCATTTTGCTTCAAAATTTCGACAGATGATAGAAGACATGTCAGACTCTAATAATATGTCAAATTCAGAAAATCGTAAGTTTTGACCAATTTTGATGCTCTGAACTTCAAACTCGATTTTCACGGCTTCGACCGTGCGCGACTTTAGGACCATTTTGTTGTAGCGGGTCACAATTTGTCAGTCAGTTGCAAGACTCCTCCCTATTCTCCATACATGTTGTACTACATTTCTAATACCTCTCTCCATGTGACCGATTTCAAGAATATCTCAGAAAGAAAATATTAACTACCGAATACTGCATTTCCTATCAGGTCTACAAGAAAATTGCAAAGAATTCCGAACAAATACAACTACTGGCCTCTTATTTGCGTAAAATATCTGCTGATTGTATAGGAAGCACCTAAGGGGAAAAAATGAAATGGCAGATATTTTGATTTGATTTGTTTTGATTTCTATATTCCTTTTTGCATAAGAATATAACAGAAAGCCAATCGAACAAAGTTCTTGAGTAATATCTTAACAGTGAATTGCAAGGACATTGGTTGATGAATAAAATGAAGTGAATAAAATTATTTTCTTAATAGTGCAAAACTATTTCGAGCAAGTGTCTTTACATATTAGATAAAATTACAATTTTACGTACCAGCTGTTAAAAAAAAAGACAATTACACATATATCTATGAGCAATAAGAATGAAGGTGACCATTATCGTAAGCACAGAGGACAATAGAATCGCTTTGTTTTGGATATCCCTGCCATTTCAAAACCAATTTTCATCAAATAAGCATTGAATTCCTCTTCGAATTATATAGGCCCCCTACCTTCATATTTCTGTAGAGGTTCGTCATTATGTAATACACGCATACACACACACACACGGAGAACTGAAGCCCTATCGCATACAAAACCCTATCATCCCCCATATGATTTACTTTATTCTTGTATACAGGTTTACATGCACACTGTCAGTGAAGAAAAAAAAAACAATAGAAAGGTTGCTCTAACAGGTGGGATGCCTCCTAATAGGTCTGTAGTCCATCATGACGATGTGAGACATCACATGGCTAGCGGGAAAATATTAATATTAAAAATTGTTATCCATGGTTCATTTCCTTTATATGGCATGTAGGCCTATAGATATAATATATATCAGTATATCTTGCGATGTCCTTGTAATCCTCAGATGTTTGCACTTTTAGACGGGTTGTATAGAAGTAAGCGCATGCATGTTTCATTCTAATCCAGACAGGTTTGGCGTGACCCCTGATCAATTCTTCCATGACGTACTGGTGCTGGTAAAAACAAATGATTACACAAGGAAAACAAATCAGTTGGCTTTGCAATACAATGGACTTAACTGCTCCCATAGATTCTGAAAATGAATGGGTAGCAAAGAAGTTGACTGAATCCATAAGCAAGTTCAAATTAAAAGGAATGACAGAATCCCTTCGTCACATTAGCACTTAGTGTCTTGCGTCAGTTTTTACTTGCTTTGCTGAATTTTCTGGACATAGTTCAAGTCTTTTTTATTGTTGTTGCTTCTTTCTTATTCATCATCATTATCAAGCAGAGTTACGACCATTACTGTATCCTTTGTCTCTTGGGTGAAGATTTTCACGTCTGTAATTTACACTTTCAACAATATTTGCAATAAATCAATTTTCCATATATATTTTAGGTAATGGAATGGATTCGGCAGTCGGGAGTAGGTCCCTCCCCCCCCCCCCAAAAAAAAAAAAAAAAAAAAAAACGACAAAAAACAAAACAACAACAACAAAAACAACAGACAAACAAACAAAAGAACTTAAAGCATCTAAAATCTGCATTTTATAGAAAATCATTTACATGCCCTTTAAGTACATGTACATAATATTCATTGATTTGGCTCTGCAATTTTGAGTACTTACTTGATTTCCACTTTCCACATGGGTAGTATACAGTGATGTACTATCCCCAGTTGATTTCTCTGCTGACTGCAGCATGCCTCGTTCTCTGCCAGCAGAGGTAATGTCTTGCAGAATTTATACAGTCGTCAGGACATCATCGTCACCCACTTTGGTGTCATCGGCATCCCTTTCCAAGACATCCTAACGGGCTTTACATTCAATTTTCACCACCTGTTGATTTATGAAGAATTTACAGGGAATAAAACTGGATTTCACTCAAAATATAGTCACTAACCCATCGTCATTCACATGAAAGATACTTCATAACTTCGTAAAAGATACAGTGAGTTTACCTGCTAGGCCGAGTTTACCCATAACTACGGTACCGGTAATCTGTAGAGTGTAGGCCTATTGTAACGTTAACAACACTAACACGTTACAGTTAGAGCGGCAGCGTTCCCCGTTCTATAAACGCTAACCGTCAGATTTAGTAATAGAAAACTAAAACAAACGAGCAAAATCTTTAAGGGCGTAGCCTATTTCTACGCCTACTACAGTTTTACATTAAACGAGGGCAATTTTGCAATAAATCTTGTTATTCACCGACTTAGCAGGCTTAGCAGACTTACCGCTTTCATGCAGGCCGGCCAGGCTAGAACTTTATCGCTTCGACGCCATCTTAGCTATAGATCCGCTCCTTGGCCTTTAGCTTTACAGTATACGGTACAACAGTCGAATCAATGCAGTCGATCGAGTCGTAAGTACAGTGTAGTACCAAGCCTAGAACGAATGCGCACGTACTGTAGGCCTACGCACATCACGCTGCTAGCGCAGCACCAGCCAGCCAATCAGACAGATCCATCCGTACAGGTACGTACGCGCACATCTCCTTTCCCGCCAATTGTGCATTGATTATGGTCATAATATGCATAGCACGAGTGTGCGCTAGAAGCGCACGCACAGGGCACCACTGCGTGCGTTGTGGCCGCGGCCGTCATGTCACATGCGCTGCTGTCTTGTAGATCAGAGTACGAGTATCACAGTGTTTATGTTAAACATGTGCGGTGTTTAGAACGTGTTTACGAGGCGTTCTAAATGTAAACGCGTCTGTTTACCCTGACAGTAGAAGTGTTTAGGCCTAACCAACAAACATTTGGGTAATGCCCTAAACCATGAACGAAATCATTAACAAAGGCAATTTCCTTTTTTTTTTTCTAGCAGTTAAAATATAGGACTGTACATGCGAGACCAAAATATAGATTTATTACAGTTGTATTACATATTTTTAGGTTATCCTTTTATTTATTGATTAGGCATTTCCATGAAAGGCCTAAAACATGAATTATTTCATAGTGCATCTTGATGTCGTAACAGTTTCCTCTTTTTAGTGATAAAAGGAAACTAGAAATTGCAATTTACACACCATTTCCAACACTTTTACATATATATATGGACATATTGAGATTAACATAGCGTGACCAGAATAAACACTCCAACTAAACACTCCAAGCTAAACACTTTAACTCTCAATACTTCAAACGTGCTATACACACCGGGTGTTTAGATGTTAAACAAAGTGTTTATATTTTTAACACTGTGTTTAGTTCATAAACATGTCGCATGTCGCATTTTTTACAGTGTACGAAAATTAGCTAACAAATCACATCCAGCCTGCCAAAATAATCGCTTTCTCTTGTAAAGTACGCGCATTTCGCAAACGGAATTACTTGAGCGACAATATCCCAAAGTACACTACAACTGCAGATGCATTTTTCTTGATTTAAGAGAAGTACTATCTTCTGCGCATGTATTTCTTAGAGTTCTCAGAGCGTCGTCTTGATGTTATCCAGGCTCGCTGTCGGCGGTGATGATAAGATCAAAGCAGGAAAGCATGCTTAAAATGCTCTTTTGCTACTTTTGACAGAAACAGGTGCATGATTTTAAACGAACGATGAGCGTCCATGTTTAGTAGGTCTATGCTATAACGAATAGCACAGAATAGTATTGTAGATGCAATTTCACTGAATACCTGTAATACACTTATGATTTACATACGATGTTAATGTACATTTTTGCATAAACGTGAAGCAGGTGCTTTCTTTCATATCATAAAAGAACCGAACATAATATATACGAATGGTAATTAACCCGTTCCATATTACATTCTGAAATGCTCTTAATACGCAGGCCACCGGGTTAGATGACTGAACAATACCGAGGGAATGTGACAGATGTAGGATAATGTTAGATACAGCTGTAAGCATGAAGAATAAAGTACCATACAAAAGCGAGAAAAAAAAAATGAAGACAATGATTCACTTAAAAATGCACAGGCCTTATCACATTCTACTCTGGAAAGGCATGAAGGGTTTTAAAGTATTCAGATGTTGGATCAACGACGAACGAATGACATGAAGCCTCCTGTAAGTTTAAATAGTACTGTGTGAACACTCTTTTGACGTTCATTTGTGTGTGTGAACTTATGAGCATGAAATACGTTTTACCTATTAAAACGCAATATCAAGGTATATTGTCTTTCCCAAAGAGATATTGAAATATTATTTGAAATTATGCAAATGACCCATGAGCTTCATCGTGATTATTTTGTCTCAGTTATAGAATTGTGTCATTACCATCTTAGACACGCTTGTATGTAAAGTTCATAAAAGCAACAGCGACAACAAGAGTAGAGAAATAAATTCTAAGTCGGAAGTCTACACGCAACTTTCTGCGTACAAATCATTGAAAAAAACCCATAAATATTTGATATGAGACTTCCTAGCTACCATAGCAAATAGGTAATAGTATGTACAGCAGTTGAAAAGTATCAGATTAACTGTATTTCCACAGCTCTCTCTCTCTCTCTCACACACATACAGAGGCACACTGATCTATATAATTCATGACATATTTTTCTTACAATGTACATTTAGGCACAACAGAAAAACTGTGTTAGAGAGATATCTTCGTCGCGACGATATGAGACAAAAGATCGTCGCCAATCGTCCCCGACGATCCAAATTTTGGCCCTCATGTGCTCATTACTGCGCTCTTTTTGGCTCATTATAAATATCAACAAAAGATGGTTCCGATGAGTCGGAACGAAGTCGTCTCTTTTCGTCGCGACTAATCAATTAAGGAGGTCTTTTGTCGATCGGCGAAGCGTTTCAGTGATTGTTCAAACGTCGCACATCGTCCCCGACGACTGCATATTCAACTTGACTAACCGTTTTGTAAAGGTTTTGGTGATGGTTTCGCGTCGCTCATCGTCCCGACGATTGACCATTGAATTTAAATCACCGTTCCGTGGCGAGTTTGTTAATCCATAATAATTATTGTTCAAACGTCGCACTTATCGTCCCGACGATTGTCCATTCAACTTGAATCACTGGTCAGAGACGCGTTTAGTAATTGTTAAAGCGTCGCGCATCGTCCCTAGGCTTGCCCATTGAACTTAAATCACCGTTTGGTATGAGTTTGAAACGTCGCACATCGTCCCGACGATTGCTCATTCAATAATAGAAATTGCTCGATGCTGAGGTGTTTATTTTTTCTAACATCGCGAGTGGTCCCGACGATTGCCCATTGAATTGAAATTGTCGTTCAATGATTGCCACCAGGGTAATTCGTCTTCTATGAAGCCTTGCTCTCATGTTTGCCATACTTGTCTGTAAACAATACAAAAACATCGTAACGAGATCCGATGGCTGTCAGACTCCCGAAATTCTTGAATGAATCATGAAAAAAAAGTGATGAACGTACATTATTATCTTTCCACAAATCCAGAGCTTGAAAGAAAACATCCGGCATTTATTTTATCATCGTACGGAGTTCAATATCATTGTTATTCATTTCCGAACGTCAAAGCAAATTTCCGACACTTATATTACACTGCAAAAAGTCCGGTGTTAAATAGTGAACACCGAGCTGGTGTTAAATTTTCGGTGCTCATTTATGGTGTTAGATTAACACCCCCGGGTGTCATTTTCAAATTTTAAACTGTTTTTTGAAGAGTTTCTTAGTAACTCCACTTCTTGTTGATTTTTTATTTAAACAAGACGATCAAGAATTTTACATTAAAATACTAGATTTTTGAAAAAATGTGAAAATAAATTTACACCAAAGTAACACCAGCTGGTGTGGTCCCTTATTGAAGCTGGACGGGTGTTAAACCATTGATATTAACACCAACAAATATCAAATCAACACCATGTGGTGTCATTTTTGAATTAACACCAGTACAGTGTCAAAATAACACCAGGTACAGTGTCAAATTAACACCACGAAGTGTCAGGTGAACACTTTTCAACACCATCACAGTGCATTTTTAACACCTGTGGGTGTGGTCCTTTATTGAAGTTTGATCGGTGTTAGATTTAACACCCGTGGTGTTAAATCTAACACCCATGTTTTTACAGTGTAACATCTTTCAGAGCTGAATGTTATTGCTATTTACTTTCGAACGCATAAGCAAATACCCGGCATTTATTTTATCATCGTACGGAGTTGTATATCATTAGTAGTCATTTCCGAACGTCAAAGCAAACATGCGATATTTATTTAATCACCGTACGGAGTCGAATATTACTGTTATTCATTTCCGAACGCAAAATCGAATTTCTGACATTAATTTTAGCACCGTACGGAGCTGAATCTTCCCGTTATTCAAATCGAAAAGTATACAAGTATACAAGTATACAAACAAGTTCTTCAGTCGAATTCCCGTTCGAAAACTGGACGGAATCTCTCCTCCCGCTCTAAAATTTTACAGGACGACATAAATTTTAACAATTACATTGCAACCATGACGAAGGCCGACGACCAGTTGCAGTAAATGCCGCAACAAAGTAAAAAGGTAAACCTGGTATTAAAATACACAGATTCGATTCAATGATGTGTCAAAGAACACAGAAATCAATGTATTCTATGCAGCTACAAAAATGACAGAAGTCAACGGAGTTTAACAAAGAAAGACAACCAGCTGAAATAAGTATAAGAATGTTAGTCTAGTTCCCGTTTGGAAGTCAGACAAAATCTCTCCACCTGAAGCTTAACAATTAATTCGATAACAGTCAAGTTTCCTTACAAGTCGTCGTAGCTACCATCAACCATCTTAGTGACCAATTCTTCGCACTTGGCCGTGAAAGAGAATTTCGTATTTTACCGAAACCAAGACATCATCTCCTGAAACATAATGGCAAGTGAAAACATTCGCATAATTTTCTTTTTGCGCTAGTTTCTGGTTGCGCAAAGTGGGTGAAAAAAAAAAATCCGCCTTTACAGTAAGGTTAAAAGGCGAATGCAGCTGACATTTTTGGTATGTTGACAACATGAAATCAATATCCCTTTTTTAGCATAACAAACAATGAGAACAGTCAGCAGGGATTGACAGCTGAAACAAGTTCTGCAGTCGAATTCCCGTTTGAACGCTGGACAGAATCTCTCCGCCCGCTCTAAAATTTTACAAGACGACATAAATGTTAACAATGATTACAACCACGCGAAGGCCGACGACCAGTTGAAGTAAATGCCGCAACAGAATAGATAGGTAAACACGTTGTTAAAATACAAATATTTGATTCAATGTTGTGTCAAATAACAAAACAAAAATCAATGTATTCTACAGCAAAAAAATATGACAGAAGTTGTCGGAGTTTGACAACGAACGGCGACCATCAAATAAGTTTTGCAACGATGGTCAAGTTTTCGTTTGTAAACCGGACAAAATCTCTCCGCCGTGTTTCCTACGCGTAAAGACAAGATAATACAAATTCAATGTCTATCGACTGCGGTCAAGTCTCCTTTCACATCGCCGTAACTACCATTTGCACAAAAGACGGAAAGTCAGTCTGTTATTCACAATTATCTATAGCAGCGAGAATACTTTTTTTTTCTAGTGAAAACACAAAACTTCCCATTCATTATCGTACTCGGCATTGCGAATCATATCACCCAGCGGATTAGCTGTAGCCACGCGTTTTAGACGTTGCTCGACGATTGAACAGAGACGGAATTTCGGTGGTACAGTAATGGTAATTCGTCGGGACGATATGCGACGTTTTAGATCACACGGATAACAGGCTTTATGCTGTGACAAGTAAAGCTGAACAAAACATAAACTTGAACACGAACGGCATTGAAACGAAGCCATATAGTCAGAACGTCTCCCGACGGTTGAACAATGATTCGTCGGGAACGATATGCGACGTTTTTAACAAAAGAAACGCAAGGCACAATAGAAGCCGAACTTTGAAAATAGCTAGTAAGTCGGGACGAAGAGCGACGATTAGTGAAAGGGAATCCTTTCTCTATCGTCGCTTATCGTCGGGACGAATAAACAAAGGTATGAATAGAAAGTACGTGTATTCATATGCACGGTTGCTTATTTATATGCACGTGACGCCTGTTCATATGCAAATCATCAAACATGCACAATGCGACATCGTCGCGACGAAGATATCTCTCTATCAGGTTTTTCTGTGGTGCCTTAGAAAAAAATATTGTTGATCGTCCCTCCGATAAGAACTTTGCCATTTGTGAGTTGTTGTTTTTTTACCCTGCATTTGTTACACACAAAACGGTCAACAGACCATTGATATTCAGCCGCAGAAGATACATGTCCATCCCCTCACTCCTTTGTCATTTGCTACATGATTGTGGAACTTATTTATTCTTTCCTATGTTATTTCATCATTTTTATCATATATATATATATATATATATATATATATATATACCGGGTGTCCCAAAAAAGCGGAATGGTGGATTTTTAGTAGATTGCGTTCTAAAAGTGATATATTTTTTGACATGATTAGAAAGAGCATCTTCCGCAGAAGACAATGATACCAAAATCATTAAATTTGGTTCGGTAATTTTTATTCTACGCCAATTTCTGTATATGCAGTCATTTTCAATTTTTGGCGACTTATGAGATAATAATTTGAGCGCGACACGCGTTCTATACGGTGAATTGTGTGAGCTGGTTGATCCATGTCAATAAAAGATGACGCTTTGAAAATGGGCACGCGCACACACACACACACACACACTTGTTTTTTGCTGGCCCGTGCCCAATGTGAAAGCTGTATCTTTTGTTGACATGGATCACCGAGCTTACACAATGTCACCGTATGGATCGCGTGTTGCACTCAAATTATTATCTCATAAGTCGCAAAAATGACCGCATTTTCAGAAATTGGCGTAAAATAATAAGTACTGAACCAAATTTGATGATTTTGGTATCATTGTCTTCTGCGGAAGATGCTCTTTCTAATGATGTCAAAAAATATATCACTTTTAGAACGCAAAGTACTGAAAATCCCACGTTCCGCTTTTTTGGGACACCCGGTATATTTGTATTATTCAAAATTCAGTTACCTAAACTTCTTGTAATTCAAAAGTTAATTCGATGCAATTGAGTTTATTCAACTAGAATAATTAATTTCTTTTCACCCACTTACCCTACGTCGAGAAAAGAAGTACATAGTACAGAATGGTACATGTGCCAATCAGACTTTCACCTAGCTTGAAAGGACAGTCACTGAAAACAATTGTAAAATATATTCCCATATATGGTATCATAACAACAAAAAATACAATGCACACTTTATCATGGTAACAAAATGGAAGAAGTAATGATAACGTGGAAAAATAGGAGTGTTCCAATAAAAAGGCAAGCTTGTAAGACGTCGTGGAACACTGAAAAGAAAACAACAGCAGCACTTACAATGTATACACCAATAAGATGTATTTATGTTAGATCCAATATCTACCATTGTACATTCATCTTGGTCATTGATAACCCATATGGCATAAAAGTTATAATACGCAGACGCAAATTCTGATTCTAAATGTTCCAGCCAAGGATATTTACATGCAAAATAATCTCGTTCAAGACACGACACATTTTGCCCACGAAGTGCTCTTCATGGTGACGAAACGTTATCTTTTCGGTACTTTTTTTTCCCTAAATGATATGGTAAATTATTGGTAAAGATGAGGATTGACCTTTTACCATCATTTGGACGATACGTAGACAACACTTAGTACAGAATATACCATTCTAGGATAAATTCAAAGTTTATTTGATGAAAATTAGTTTTTGACTGACTAAAACATCAAAGAGAAAAAAGAAATACAAAGCAGTAATTTGTTTAAAAGAAGTCGGTCCCTTCTTTTATTATAGTTGCTTTGTTTGGATATCTTAGCCTTTTCAGAACTATTCTTTTTTTAAAATAAACATCGGATGTTTCTCGGAAATTATAATATGTTATTTTTTACGTCTTAAAAGAATTCTCATTATCTCACGAAAAAAAAAAAAACAATCTTAGAAGCCTAAAGTTAGGTCTCAAACAAAGTTTGATTAATTTTTCCTATAGAAATTACCTGAGTTATATAGCTGTGGGATAATCGGTTCGAGTTTCATAATACACAATACATAACACACTTACACAAACACACACAAACACACACACATTAAACTTGCATGTTGTGTTGTGTTTGAAAAGGTTTAAAATGTATACTACCTTGTTCTACTTTGCTAACAATATTAGAGTATCTTTTGATTTTCAGTCCATTCTGCATTCCTTTTGTGTACAGTCAGTTCAGATGGATTCTTCAGAACGTTCAAAAATTATTTTCATCAGTATATTGTACATTTGAAATTCTTTATTGATGTCTCTGGGCATGCGAGCAATCAGCTTAATCCAGCAAGTGGTATCTAATTCATTCTGGTCGTCACCATATGCCACTGAACATGGCACCTTCTCATACATCTTCCATCCAGGTGGATAAACCGACTCCTATATGACAGCAAAGTCGAACAGTTGAAAAAAAAAAAAACAAACAAGGACATTCACAATCCTCAAAAGGTATCTTATAAAAACGGAAAGAAACAAAAAAAAAACACAGTCTTATAATATTCAATTTACGTTAAAGACGCTTCCCCATTGCTTTCATAATAAACACTATTTCATCACTTAGCTTAAAGTAAAGTCACATCAGATGATTTGAAATTTAAAAATGTTTACATGTTAAATGTTTTTATTTTAAGATAAAAATACTTTGAGATGCTTGCCCAGCCCGCTGCTTAATGCACAAATTTGGAAACCCTTATCGAAACACAAAATTGATTTTTTACATCCGAATTTGAACAATATTATCATGTAGTTTGAAGCTTACAGAAGAAATTTGAAAGCACTAGATATAAGATCATTCGACAGCAGTGACTCCGCGGCTTCAGACATACGAATAAACTGAATTAAAATCTTATGAAATTAGCCGGAAACAATACTAGATAATTGGTACATAATAGTGAAGACGCTGGGATGAGAGAACGAAAAGTACATAAAGCTGCTAAAAAAAAAAAAAAAGAAGAAGAGAAAGAAGAAGAAGAAGAACAAGAAGTCAGAATCACTCAACCTCAATTTTCTTTGGAAACTGATTACACATTTATGTATAGGCCTGGTCATAAGGCTATGTCATTTGGGCATTATACCATATGTGACCCTGCATCCCAAAGTCAACAAAAAGTCGCCACACATGGATTTTTAGTAGCGGAGAAATTCTGTCAGAGCAGTTTTTAAAACCTTAAAGAGATATTGCACATTTATTTGAAATTTCAAACTATTTCAATTTCTCGATAGATAACTTCTTTAGATCTAAAATATCTTTCACTCGTATAATGCAATTATTATGAAGATGTAACATGACAAATATGGTAATTTCAGAAAGCGCTTCCAAAGTCAAAATCGGCTCCAGATCATATGATTGTTATATGCAGAGACCTATATAGGTGTTATTCATTGCGATTATCATTATCATTAATTAGGAAACAATACAGCTGGCACGCATCGACCAACAGACCAAGCTAATATTTATGAGTATTGTAGTCCATGCGAAGTCAAACATGAGGTTTCATAATGATGAACCATAGGAAGAAAAATAAATCCGACGTTTTCTAAATTATTTATTCACCCCGATTGACACTGCAACTCGAGGAGCATGGTAGGGTTCCTTTCCTACTTAATGCCAAGTACTGATATGCGTGTGGCAAATTTTATTGCAATGCTAGGAACACTTCGAGGATGAAAGTATTGATAAATCTGTGGCCAAGAAGGGAAAATGGGTTTCCATTGCCGATTTAAGTCAGGGCTGCCCACTCTCACTCACTCACTTATTTTGGTCCTTTCTCACTCTAAAACTTTATTTCATTTGCACGCATTTCTATAGATCTCACTCATTTTGACTCCTAAATTACAGCACTGGCCTATGGGAGTCTCACTCTCAACTAGTTTCCAATGTTGGCAGCCCTGTTAAGTTAACTCTTTTTTTTTTGTTACAGCAGTCAATTAAAACACCAACAATCGCACGTTCTACATAACGACCTCTTTTGAATGCCAAGCCCGGTTCTTCTACTATCTAGCAGTGTCTAGTAGGCCGGTAATATTGGAGTGCTGCGGTACGCCCTGGTGCAGCTTCATGCTCAAGTGCAGGTGATTCTTATAAGGCTGACTCTTCAACAAGAATTAAGTTGTAGGTTCAGAGGAGCATACATCTCAAGAGAGAGAGAGAAAAAAAAAATAAGGATATGTGGCCGGCCTATAGAACCATGGTATCTGTCTCATCTATTGGGGTTGCTAATCTAATGTGGAATGGAACTGTAAATGTAGGCCTAATGACCAGTTCAGAGTACATACAATTCTCTCATATTAATTTGCAGCTGTACTATACTAGTTTGGTCCGCTACTTATTACGAAGGAGAGAAAATTTTCAATTAAAAATGCCCTAAAAGTGCATTTCAGCATTGCTGAATCAGCTCTAGTTGAACATCTGTGCCTAATAAATATATTCCTCATTGGAGGTGTTTGGCCGACCAATTTTATGAATTAATCCGAAAAAAAAAACCTGCACAAGTCCCTAAACTGCCTTTCAAAAAATACAGGACCATCTAATATTCAAGCGCTGTGTACCACACTGCCACTGCGCCTCCTCAGTATAGGCCTACGTTACACAGTCAGAGAATGCCACGAATCAAATCACAAATTTAAATCAGCTGTCAACTATATAGCTGGGTGCCGCGGTGTGCGGACGCACAGCTGATACGACAGCACCAACACTAAGTTCACAGCTAAAAAGCAGCACCTGGATTTTTTAAGGCAACTTAGACTTGTGGGAGATTTTTTGTTTTGTCTTTCATTAATTCATAAATCGGTATGCCAATACCATTCAGGGATAGATCAGGCCAAGATCTTCCCCTAAAGCTGATTTCGTGTAGGCTGAAATGATCTTGTTAGGGCCTCTTTTTTTAATAGCTGAAAATTTACTGACCGCCGTGATATGTAGTTGATCATATTATAAAATACCGGTCAGGTGCTCATGTGATACGAGATGATTTGTGTCTAACTACCCTGGGCTTGCCATGTTTGATCTACAATTCAAACGTAAGATTAGAAGCCCAAAAATAGATGAGACAGATACCATAATCTCTGTAGGCCCTTGTTTTGGGTTTTTCTTCTGAGATATGCGCTTCTCTGGAACCGGAATGCTTAATTTCTGGAAGGTGGTACCTTTCTAAAACTATAATTTCCAAAACCTACTGTAGAAATTGGATGCGTGATATCATTCTAAAAGTGATATCATTCTAAAATTGCTATAATTTGCCCCCCCCCCCCCGAAAAAAAAGAAAACATCATCATCATCATCATCATCCCTTAAAGTAACAACTTTCACGGGCGAATCGCTTGGTAAGTGTATACACAATTCGATGAGTGCCAGCCGTGCTGTTTCCTGCCATTGTCACCCGTTTCACCTTTAACGAGTCGTGACATGAACTTAAGGAGTTCAACTTTTTGTTTTGTGATGCATGGTAACAAATAATTCTTAACAGAACTGACAGATAAGGGCTTCGAATCCCATCAACACAGAAATAAAATGCACATGGAGAATTAGTGCGTACCCCTGTCACTATTGTCAATAGAAAACTTACACCTATGATAATTATGAATGATTAGTGCATTTTGGTAAATTACCAAAATGTGCAAGTTACTAAAATGAGCCTTCACTATGTCACGGCACATTTGGTAACTGCACATTTTGGTAATTTACCAAAATGTGCCGATAGTGCACCTATACCTGACGGGATCAACTGTAACCAAAATGTGCAGTTAAAAGTGGATTTGCCTGGATTTGGTAAATGAACTAAAAACTCGTGGATGGTCTTGACATTTATAACACGGTCAAGGAGTTAAGGTGAATATGGCCCTACAGTAAAGACAGGCAAGACACTTATTTAGCTCACCCGAGCTGAAGGCTCGAGTAAGCTATTGCGATTGCTTTTCGTGCGGGTATGCTATGTGGCCTGCGTGCCAGGTGCGTGGGGCTGACAACTCGGTGAAGGACTTCCTCTGAAAGAATGGCAGAAGTACCACAGAATGTCATTAATTTGGCCGCATACGGGGACTGCGGAATACCTGCGTGGGAGTTGCCTGCGAGGTGCTGCCGCTAAGGGCCTCCTACTGGCGTTCTGCCTGTACCTCTGCGGGCAATTCCCACGACTCACCCGGAAAAAGTTTTGGCCATGCTGTAAGCTTAGCTGCAGGTGAATCGGACTTGCGTGCGCACCTCCGGGCAAATACAGGCGAGATACGCGCTAGGTACTATCAGGTGCGGACCAACTGCGGAGAGCTCCGGGTTGCAAATTTGCTTCCCCGCAAGTCAAACTTTCCCAGATACGGTATGACAAGGCCTTGAGCATGTTCAAAATATGTTCCGAGTGACTTGCCTGGGTACACGCAGAACACCATTCGGAGACCCTTTAATACCGGCAGCACCTTGCAGACAACTCCAACGCAGGTACTTCCCAGTACCCGTAAGTCGCTCGTAACAGAGAACGGATCGGTTTTAAAGTTCTCACGCAGGTCAAACGGAATACACGCAAGTAGAAGGTAAATAGTACGCGTATAGCAAATATTACACAAGTGCGAAACTCGTACAAATTCTTGTCCGCCCGCAGAAAGTTTTCCTGCGTGCTGGAAAATCCCTACTCGCAACAAGCCTGCGTAGCTTACCCATCTTTCCGGGCAAGCCTTGCGTCCGACTTGCGAAGAACAATTTTTGCTACCCGGAGGTCCCTGCAGATGACCTGCACGTAACAGTACCTAGCACGTATCTCACCCGTAGTCGCCCAGAGGTGCCCACGCAAATCCTTTTTACCCGTAACCATGTTAAGGCCTTGTCACATCTTTCCGGGCAAGATACGCGGGCTTGTTGCGTGTGAGGATTTTCCAGCAGATATACCGGACAATTTCTGAGGGCGGACAAGGATTTGGGCGAGTTGTGCATGTGTCTTACTTGCTGGATGCGTGCTACTTAGTTCTTCTTGCTGGTATTCTGTTTGACCTGTGTGTCAGGCGCGTGGGGGCTGACAACTCAGAAATTTATCTGAAGGAGTAATAGAAGTCCAACAGAAATGAGAGAATGCCATTATCTTGGCCGCGCTGACCACATACGGGGACTGCGAAGTACCTGCGTGGGAGTTGCCTGCGAGGTGCTGCTCAAAACTTGGCTGCGGGTAAATCGGACTTGCGTGCGCAGCTCCGGGCAACTACGGGCGAGATCATTTTCCTGCCACTTGGAAAAACTTACTCGCAACAAGCCCGCGTAGCTTGCTCGGAAAGGTGTGACACGGCCTTTAGGCTGCCGAACTCATTCGGTGGGGACAAAAACCAACTCCACTTACAATTTGTTTTTGCCATGATTTTTGAGGAGCAGAAAGTTACCACAATGTGCCGTCAATGTCCTGCACATTTTGGTAACTGCACGTTTTGGTAAATAACCAAAATGTGCCGTAACAATTGGTACTCCATTTTTAAAGGGGGTGGCTAGTAACTGATCAGTGGAAATCAGTGGAAATGCTGGGGATGATTGTTCCAATCCTTATGGGGTTCATTTAAGAGATTAGTATGTATCTGTTGTGTGTAAATCATTTGTTTCAGAATAGTCTCATATTCAAGTAATGTGCAGTTTAATGTTTCTAGGGCAGCATGCATGTACAGTGACGGGACGATTAAACTGCACATTACTTGAATATGACACCATTCAGAAGCAAATAATTTTCACATAACAATAAATATATAATGTACTTTAAATGAATCCAAAAGGATTGGAAGAATCATCAGCCAGCATTTCCACTGATTCCCACTGATTAGTTACTAGCCATCCCCTTTAAACCATTTTTTTCTGTATTCTTCTTACCGATATGCTTACCTTTGCTTCGACGCACTCTCTCCTTTGTTCTCTACAGAAATTCACATGAACCATCATTTGCTTGGAAATTTTCTCTGTTATGTATTTCACTTCTTCATCGTTGCGTGATTTTACTTCGCCTAATAAAAGGCAGGCAAAAAGATATTCAAGCACCAACGATCTATAGCTGCTTGTGACTGCTGTGTCATCCTTAACCTGCAAGAAAATACAATTGAAAGAGTCAGAGGTAGCTAACAAGAAGCCTGCAATGTTTATCTTAGTGCCAAAAATAAATACAGAGGTGTATATGCACGAGGTACTGCCGCAGAATTTATCTTTTTTATTTCTTTTTTTTAAAACTTATCTCTGACTGACATGTTTGGTCCAAAACAATGCTCACAAGTTCCAAGTATAACCAAACATTTATTGCTATTTTTCGTTTATTTTACACAAAACAGGTGTGGTACAATCCTTTTCAGAATTTGTTCTTTTCCATTGATTCAATTCAAATTTATTCCCGTTTTCCGGCTGTAACATAGTAGGCCTACTCATTTGAATGTCTTTGTGATATATATCATTTATGACATCCGAATTGAGCAGTTTCAACAACAATGATACTAGTAATATGTTTTCCCCGGTCAATTCTATACTTTGATCATTTAAATTCATATAACGTGCATCCAAATTCACAAAGTGCACGCACGCGGAAATATTCGGGTAATTACATTCAAAATCCCAGCGATCTATTTTATTTATGGGCGGTCTATTTCGTTTTCGTGAAATCGAGTTCACGATAGGGCGTTCAGTTTCTAAATGCGAGCATTGCATTCCCTACTCGTGCATTCAAATTCCCGCGATATTCATGGGATAGTCCCGATGAGCTTATTTGGAACATTCAATTTCATTTTCAGGCGATATCGATTTCAGGCTGTAAAATAGATCCGCATGGCAACAGTAAACAGCCTAAACAGGATGGCGTACTACCAGACTCGACCCGGCAAATGGCATGCCCACTACCACGTCCGCATACACGCTATAAGTTGCGTGCACGCACCATCATGTCTTATTGTACCTGACGAAGCTCAAACGATTTTTCTTTTTCGCGGAAACAAAAGATTGATTTGTTCCCCAATCGTTATATTCGATAAGACGTATATTATGTTCATCTTATCAGTTTCAATGTGAGCCTAGTCATTTTTTTTTTTACTGAAGCTGTCAACCAACTTTCCGTATCGTTCTCGTCTGTAGGCATAATAAGTGCCTAATCTTTGTTTGTTTGTCTCATTTTCCAAGTACAAGAGGAATAGCTGGTCTTCTATGGAGTCCAATTGGATATAAGGTGGGACCAATTCACTGTCCGAGTTAAACACTCTACTCTTTGCGATGAATAGATGGGGTTGGATCTTTTGCATGCATGAGTAGTGACTCTGTCACACGTGGGACCTCCATTTTAAGGTCCTATTAGAGTAGAGAGACATGTGCCTGTATATTCCTTTTCGTGAAGCCCGAGTTCATATGTCAATGAACAGGTGGACCTCTGCTTGAAAGTAAATAAGAATTCATGATAAATCCCCAAATATTCAAAGCTTAATAAAAAGACACATATCCACAGCCTCGAAGTAACTTAATTCCGACCTTCTTTAAAATTGAATGCAGCTATTTGGAACATGGAAGCCTATTCAGGAATTTGAATGACCGACGAGATTCCGTCGCCAGTTTGACATGAATTTGAATGATCATTGCTGTAATGCGTGCTCCTCTCTCGAATTAGAATGCTCCGATAGTGATATTTTAAATGTTTCGATAGTGAATTTGAATGTTCCGATAGTGAATTCGAATGCTCCGATAGTGAAATCGAATGAGCATGGAATGCGTAAAATTGTATGCTCGGAATAGGAACTTGAACGACAAAAAAGTATGAAATTTACCTGGAAAACCTACAATTGAAACCTATAAAGTAACGACACATCCACAACGGTTATGTTGAAGAGAGAGAGAGAGAGAGAGAGGGAGAGATAGAGAGAGGGATAAAAACACTGCACACAGTCAAAGTGATTTGATGGCCACAAATGAATATTGAAAACTTTGATTCCTCTTTTCATCAATTAACACGATTTTATAGACATGTTTACCATTATTATACATGGTGATTATATATATATATATATATATATATATATATATATATATATAATACTTTTTTTTCATGAAAAACATCGTAAGTCCAATGACGTTAAACGAGCAAATTTTGGTACTTCCCTATATTGTGTTTAGTCCGTACGGAATGAGCTAGGCAGATAAGAAGACGACATTTAATTCAATAGTTGTACTGCTTCAAAACAATAATAATAAACAAAAAAACTCATCAGAGAAGCAGCCTGTACTGTTTTTCCTCACTTTTAATCGCCAAATATCAACTGTAATTTGTTCTCTGGCAATATAATGATGGGTGACAGACTTTCCCACTCTTAAAAAGATCGCTTTGGAGTAGACTCTTTGAGTTCTATCAAACAAAATTCAACCCTCCAAAAGCACTCTTCGTAATGCCACAGCAAATTAATGATCATGGATAATTCAACTTGAGAGTGTATTCACCTAAAATTCTATTAACATCTCCGCCAGAGTGTGCAACGTTTAGGTGGCCTATATCCTACCAAGGAGGTTTTAGAGATGGAGTTCTAACTGGCTGTGATTATTTAAACAGCTGTCATTTTTCTTATTGATGCTAAAAAGAATTCCACAGGTACTCTTGTGCCTTTGATGACCGGGGTTCCATGCCGCCGTCTTTTTGAGCAATCTGAAGATTCATTTTAAACTCTAACTTAATATTGGCGATATTCTGTTTGTTTATTCGTTAAGTAGAATGAATGTTCACTATCTTAATGATAAAGCATATAAAACAAAAGTACGAGTAAATCCCGTCCAGGATTATGTGCAAAAGTGTAAACCTCAGCTGTATGTCGTGAAAATATTTGAAACTGTACCCTCACTACAAACCGATTTTATTATCTTTCCGATCAATTTTAGCAAATTAAACTGAAATGGTACAATTTTCAGATATAGTTCTTTATTCATTTATATGTTAGACAATGTTAGATTAGTTTAAGTCATGAAAATTTGAGTAATTTTGATTTCTATTTCATCAATTTTTGAACAATTTTTATTCGCACATCCCCTGTCTGTACATATATGTATCGCTTAATTTTGTAAGAATAAGGGGCGGCGAAAAGTAATTACACTCATAAATACATAACTTCTTTTCAGAGTGACTAGTAACGTTGCAATGACACATGAATCAATTGTCTTCCTATATGAGGGCAGCTCCAGTTTAGCGCAAACTTCAAATAATTCTGAGTGGCGGCGTGAAACATGGTATCAACGGGAATGAGACTGTTGTTACTCCAGTTCTCAAATCTCCTTCATCCTAACAGCAGTGTGAGTACAATATTCTACGGTAATGCATGAGTCAATAAAATCAAAATCTAATCGAACAATATGATGTCTTACAAACAATGGCTTCTGTTCGGCTGATTCAGTTGATTTTATAGATCTGTGTTTCAATTGCAGGGTGCACTCTTGTCTGTCTTCCTTGACAGACATCCCATTAATAGAAGCAGCGCAGAAGAGGGCGAAGAAAATGTCATTTGTAGGGTAATCCTTGGTCACTGCAGTATCGACAAAATCCTTGAGTTGCTTCACTATCTGAAAATATGAACAATTACTATTAGTTGAAAACCGGTAGCCTTTGGCAAGCCTTGTGGCTGAAAAACAGACTAAATTCGAGAAACGGGTGAACGCGAGACCGTTGTTGCGGCACAAATTGTCGTCCCTGTACAAAATGTCGCCTCTGCACAATTCGTTGCCTGGTGACAAATAATGGTGCTGCTGGTGCAGTTCCCGATTTCTGACCTCAATGGCGACAATTTGTGCAGGTAAAATGCAACCAGCCGATGAAACGTAGCTGCGCAACTTGTCGTTAGTTGTCTTCGAGCTGCAGAAGATAATTTTAATATGCACTATGAATTGTATGGTGCATAATGTGAGTGTTCCTATTGTATGCTTGGCTGGGTTTGGTATGACTGGTAAACGCACACACAGACTAACATAATACAGACATTTCTCACGCAGTGCGCACACACATGCCCTCGAGCCCATACACTACTCACGCACACACAACGCACACAGACATTTCCCTCACACTCACCTACTATCCACCCACTCCACACACACACGCACAAACACATAATATGCACACCCGTCCCTCAAAACCCACATCTGATCTATCCACTCCTCTCCTCTTCACCCGTAGCCCACACATACATAATTATATACACACATACACATTCACACACACAAATGGACACTCCTACCATTATCATGTAATAGCTCAGGTGCCTACGCACTTTCTCGAATGACTTTTTACATGACTTGTTTGTATTCAATATACTGTCAGGGAGGTGTTACAGAGATGGAGTGGCAACTCTTCGTAATTCATGCAAACACATGTTTCGGTTCAAAGCGTTACAAAGGGATGCCTAGCATTCCACTACGCTTTACGACATGCTCGGCACCGCTCTAGTTGAAAGACGAAGTTCGGAGACGAAAAACGCATTTCACCTTTCGTTGAATTACAAGCTTTATTTCACCGTAAAATCTTAAATGAAATACTGGAATTGATCTAGAATAGTTTAGGAAAGAATTCAATATTATAAACATGTATTTCTAGTTTCTTCGTAATGCGGAAATCGAAATGAAATGATAATCAGGCCCTCTTAAAAACCTAATATTTTTCTATAATGGGCACATTTCTGCATGTTAGTTTTGCAACTATTGATCTTGGATATTTTGATCTTTCAAATAAAGTACTCCGCTAAAGCGTGTTCCAGCGTGCTTTTAAACTATTTGCTGTTAAAATTGTCAGTTTTACACTGTATTTTGATTCGCTGCTCCGATTCAAGGTACACAAATTCATTGTTGCAATCACATTGAAAGAGAGAAAGCGATTCGCAGTAGGGGCAAGCATTTCTATGTAGATATGAGAACGCTAGTCCCGATTATTGATGCTCTCTTTTGTCAAAGCACCTGGTCTCCACCTGTAGTTAAGCGCATAACTTCTCGGCGGTGCCGCGCATGACTTCAAAGGAGAGCAGGAGTTGTCTCTCCTTCTCTAGCACCTCCCTGATACTGTATAGCCGTGTACGCTAAGGTTGGTTTATCAATACCTATATCAAGAATGTATTACCCCCTAAATGTGCTTTGAGGGCAGGCGACATTTTGTGCCGGCAGCCCTCTGCACAAATTGTCCCCAGGCGACAAATTGTTCAGGGCGAGAATTTGTGCCGCACCACCCATTCCTCAGCCACGAGGCCTTGTCAAAGACTATAAACCATGAGGCATTTTAAACTGGAAGAAAAGATGCATATATGTTGATATAATACCGAATTACTGATTTCAGTCTAATATCCGTGTTTTGCGGCAAGAACCGATAATTTCCGTTTTCTTGCAAAAGCAGATAGTATAAGTCCATATTAACTAATCAGCATGTCATATACGACATACGACACCAGACGCGTTATGCGTTAGGTGATTTCATTTATTACGCTGTGTGATGAATACTGTAGAGTAACTATGTAGGCTGAGGCCTACATTCACGTAAGACACAGATTTCGCGATATGCATGCAGACTGCAGCGCCAGCGTCGGGGCTATTGTTTGCTGATAGTGTATGATAGCAAGCCTTTATCAAGAGGCTGAACAGCTTTCGCCCAACGCTGGGCGAAAACTGGAGCGCAGCAAATAAAATATACCGTTACTATGGCAACGCATTTTCCACACATTCGAAACATGATGTCTTGCTTCCATTGTTCCAAAGAACAAAATGTGTGCCGAATTGCCCGAACATTGGTACAAAACATGAGGAAGTAGTTTGATCCAAATATTCTATTCCAGATTTATTGTCATGATATTTGCTAACCATAACGTAGTTTTAAACATATAAAAAAAAAAAATCTTCACCACTCTATCAATGCACACAAACCAAGGTTCGGGAACATTTTGCTGTTGGAAACAAATGAGGAATTTCTGCAATCTACAATATTTTCCTGATTTATTGCCAAAATGTGTGCGCGTCAAATGTCATTAAAACTTGCTCGAAAAAGAGAAGTTCCTTGACTACCAAAAACTATTCAGTGATTTGTGACCACAATATGCCGTCACCATGGAAACGCAGTTTCCAATTTATTCGAAAAAAGAATATAGAGACCATCTTGATCCCGAAATCGAATGTTTGTGTGCTAAACTTCATGAGCATTTCTAAAAACCTGAGAAGACTTGCAATGCATAGATTCTATAACGCAAGCGGTGGACTTATCGCTTTTGCAACAAAATGAGAAGTTGACTTATCGTTTTTAGTCGCAAAACACAATGAAAAATACAAATTCTCCATAGTTATATATATATATATATATGTATATACATATATATACATATATATATGAAGAGTTTGTTTGAAAAAACCGATAAGTCCATATTTGTCAAATGGAAATATTTACGATTAAAGGTCAAGAAAAATAAAGAGAATAATAAGAAATTTTTTGTTTCTTTTGACCATAACTTCAAAAATGTCCCTTTATATGTAGTGACCAATATATCATTCAAAAGGTATTATTTTGTACTTCATGACAGAGAACGTACTTCAAAATCTTCAAAAAGGGACTTATCGGTTTTTGCGAACAAACTCTTCACATATATGTATGTATATACATGCATAATCTGCATCACAAAACAAGAGAAAGGATTCTCCGTACAGGTTTAATCATACAATGCTCTGTACAAGTGATTGGGACAAAATAGCGAGAGAAAAAAAAATTCTTAGCAGCAACTATGGAGAGATTATCTACTAGATTCTGCAGAAAGTAACTAAACTTTATCAATGCCAACTTTTAAAGTAGTATCATCATTCTTTTCAAGGTTATAAAAGTTGAAAGTAAAGCTTGTGCAAAGGATTTTAGATAAATGAAAATGGGACTCTAAGACACACCTAATCTTAAGACTCTACCAAAAAGTGATCTAAAAGGATAGCTTTGAACACAATTGTTCGGTTTATTTAATGATCGAAATAACACAATGATGTACGAGAAGAATTGCCCTTTCAAAATAAAAAGAAATTCAAGATTACCAATGCTGGGTTGTTTCTCCTATTTGAGTCCTCACACAAATCAAAGCGTGCGACTTCTTCTTGGTTTGGTGATCACAGTCACATATCTGAATGACATGCACACTAAAAAAAGACTACACTTTGAATCCTTACTTTACGCTGGCTGCATACTTTCGCTTGATTTCATTTGGCTGACCCTTTTTAAATGTTGCATTAAAAACTAAAGCACTCGCACAGGAGACCCGTTCGAGCACATGTATCCCCCGAACCCATTTCCAATATACCCCCATCTGGATTACTCTTTAGGCCAGAATGTTGAATAATATGACAACTGTCGCAGGATACAATAAAATCCGACGAGAAATGAGGCTGGTATGGTGTAGCACATACAAGGAATATGACATGTAATCCTATAAAAGTTTGAACAATGACAGCGCTGTCAATGGAAACTGTTGTTCCCCAGAATAATTCCCCACAAATCTCCATAGCAAATTTGAATAAAATCCGACACAATGTGGCTTATGGATACAAGAAATATGACATAGCCTCTAAGTCGGAACACTGAGGGCGCCGTCACCACAAACTGTTGCGTCCTTCGTGTAGAATGACCACCCATTAGTCCGGCAGCCAAAAGCCATTTTTTTTTTTGTCGAAGTACTTTTTCTCTGATATAGTTTTTTTTTTTCTCTGTTGATTATTCATCTTTGGGGTCTCTTCAATGATATTTAGGTGGGTGTGGAGCTCTCACCCTTGGGCAAATTCAATTATTCAAAATGGCGTCCAACATTGCCGCCACTCAGCCCTTAAACTAGGAAAATGTATGTAATCATCTCTTTAAAGTGTTACTATACCAATGTTTGGATTGGAACATTTGTCCAAAGGTAAAACAACTTGAATAAGATATTTTTGACATTTGTTGCAAGACAGTTGCTATGATAAACATTGAATAATTAGCTTAAAATCCCTAAAATGCACAATATAAATACAAAATGATAGGGAATCGGGTTTGTGTGTGTGATGAGAGACATGTTGACCTGAATGTTTGGCAGAATATCACAGAAACTATTTTACTTAAAGGACCTGAGTAGATGTTGCCATGGATACTTGCTCTTTGGCTGGTTGCAGTCATGATATTTAACAATTTAACATATTTAAATTCAAGCATAGAAAGATATGAAAATTTAAGAAGGTCAAACACTCATGATGCACCTTATTCTTAAACATCCCTTATAAGAACCACTAATATAGGGGCTGGCGCTATGTTTTAAAAGTGATGCAGCCCAGTTTATATTTTTGGTGCCACTTCTGGGTTTTACTGACAAAAAAAAGAGGGGGGGGGAGAGGGTTCAACTATTATTTTCTGATGCTACTTCCGGGGTTAATAGGCTGAATCACTTGACAAGAGAAAAGAAAAAGGGAGAGGGGAGCCTATCCCAATTTTCTTGTGCCTCTTAAGTATAAAAAAATGTAGGGATCCTAGTGGTAAGACCCTATGTATTCCTATGTATTATGCACCCCCCCCCCCACAAAAAAAAACAAAAAAAAAACAAAACAAAACAAAACTTGAGGCGAGCCCTCACCCCTTATTTGCGTCGGCTCTGTGTATTACAGTGAAAAGTAAAGTTTTGCGTAATGGTATTTTGCAATGGAACTCCTTCAAGTTTGGGGGAGAAAGGTTTGCGGTGACGCCATGTGTATGTATCCTTAACCGCATCGTTGCTTGGCAGAAGAGACTAGAAAGAGGAGATTTGAAGAGGGAAGCGACATGTGGGGATAGTAAGGAGGGCAAAAGTGAAGAGCGGGGGATAGTAATGGGTCGGAAGTTGAAGTTGTACTAGTAGAGACGGTAGAGAAGGGAACAGAGAGAGTGGTAAGGAAGAATAGAATGAGAATCAAGTAAGATATTTAATATTCTTTAAGTTTGCTCATCCCCTCCCTATGTCTTGGATACTGTAATCCCTCGCATAATGAAGCAAAGTAAAAATAAGCTACTCATTAGAACTGGAACCTGAATCTTAAAAACTAACATGACTTAATTTAGAAACCTACATGTACTACAGAAATGAAACAAAAAAGTAAGCAATAATATGTCTTTTTTTTTTACAGAAAATTATAACAAACACATATTTTCTTTTTCAGAGTGTTTTTGCCTTCTACACCTGCATAATAATTATCGAATTCAGTTCAATTAATATGCATGACTCATGAATAAAAATTACAGGCAAGTACAATAAGATAATTAACAAAAATCAGGAAACAAACTGGATTATTTCATTCTCAAGGATTGTAGTTTATTATGAACAATGTATGTATCGATGTCAATGTCATGAATGTGAAAGTTATTTCATTATAGCCTGCATCTTGTACCTCATAGGAAGTCTCATTTTGAAATGTTGTTTTCACATAACACTTAAAACGATTTTGAGGACATTTACGCATGTTGTAATATTGCAATGTATGTTCCAATAATTTGACAAAACCATGAAATTATTTCACATTGTATAATTTTATTCATATTACAACTTGGAAACAAATGAAACCATGCACATCCTAGCTAACAGTCGGTTTTTCCACCAATAAGTATAACACAAAGATGTTAGTCTCTTGCCATCTAAATTTAATAGTGGCAATCAATTTTGTTGCAATGTATATGTATGCATGTTATGGGACTGTCCTTGAAAGTCACATTGAACAGTTACCATGGCAACCAGGACATTATCAACTTCATATAACAGAGGGAGGTACCGGTATGTGTAACCAATATAGGCATATGTGGAGTAAAGACCTAAAATATGATATGTCACATTTTCACATCATTGCTATACTGCAGTTCAATCCTTCGGCACTTATTCACAATTAAATTCAAGTCTAGGTTGCTATGATAACTATAAATATGAATATAAATAAAGGTTAGAATGGTTACTTCATTAAGACTTTCTTTGTAAAGGGGTATGCAGGTACTTTATAGTTTGTGCACGTCGCACAAATAACAAGCATTTTTGTGTATTTTGCATACTTTTCTAACTTTTTTGAGGTTTGTTCCAATTATTTGATGGTTACCATGGCAACCAGATTCTGCTCAACTTAAGACATTATACTAATATTACTGGTCTTTAAGATAACTGTTCTTATTGAAATACCAGTGTTTTAGAGACATTTTTCTGGCTTTTAGGCTTCATGGCGGCCATTTTGGACGCCATTTTGAATAATTAAAATTGCCCAAGGGTGAGAGCTCCACACCCACCTGAATATCATTGTAAAGACCCCAAAGATGAATAATTAACAAAAATACATATATATCAGAGAAAAATAACTTAGCCCCCTCGGCTGCCGGACTACCATACACCTCCTCAGCAAGTCTTAGTAAAATCCAGTTAGTACTAATCAAGTTATTCCATAAATAAGCATTTTTGCAAATTTTGACATGATCAGGGTGACCTTTGACCCTGTAAAAGGTGGAACAGTGAGGGCAGCATTATCAATAGGTATAGGTTTATAGATTTGACTATGATGCATCTACATACCAAATAAAAAAAAATCAAGAAAGAAGGTCAGCGTCGCACACACGAGCACACCCTGTTAAATTCACCTTTTCATGTATAAAACATGGGCGTAAATCCGGGGGGGGGGGGGATGGGGGATATATCCCCCCCCCCACACTTTTGAAGGAGGAGGGATGGCCTGTACAAATATCCCCCCCCCCCGAAATTCTCCCAAGAAAAAGATGTAGGAACCAAAAAACAAACAAAAAGAATTGTGATATTGATTTCAGCATGATGGATTATTGCATAGCCTATAATCTAGGCGGAGAATGCAGTAATTGTCTTTGTAATTTGCTTAAGCTAAACGTTAGATGCAGCGAGATAATTGTCTTTGCCAAGCGATACATCTGATGCGGCGAGACTACGAACAGTGGACGCATCTACCGCGTAAGCTAGGCGCCACGATTGGTGGCAGTTTGTTTTTGTTGTTTTTTTTTTTTTCGTATAAGAAGACTGCCACCGATTCAAAAAAATAAGAAAACAACGACAAACAACTTGATCATAGGCGGTGTATTCGCGCGCATCCACTGTTCGTAGTCTCATCGCATCAGACCATTTGCTGCATCCCCACCTAGGTTATAGGCTACATACTGTAATGCATGAGCCATGACGTTCGCACGCCCGCCTCGTGACGAGAGCATACTGCTGAGCAGTGCTAGCAGCGCTCGCGTACTTCTCTCGCACGCCAATGCATGTAGAGCAATATCGACCGTAATGCATGCTTCGGATGTTGAACTACTATAGTAGCCACACAACCAGATAGCAACCAGCTGCACGCAACCAGGGAGGTGCTCTTCCCACCTCCTTGATGCAACACAGTCTCAGGGCCATGGACGTAGGCGTGAACGAGTGCACCATGCCGAGCGCGATACAACTCACGTCGAGCTCCGCATGAGTTACCCAAAGATCTAGATAACAAACGAGTTCGTTAACAGCCTTGTACGAGTTTCAGTCGTAGGAATTGCAACACATTTACCCTCTCCATATTGGCAGTGATTTTGCTCAGCTAGTATAATTCGTTTGCCTCCAGAAAAAACAAAAGGAACGGGTGTCGATTCCCATATTTTGCCATATGCAAGTACCTCCTTTAATCTAATGAACATTGCTTTAGATTAATGGTTCAGACCTATTAACCAGATTTCTTTTTGTTTTCATGGGAGATGTGCAAAAAACACAAGAAAGTTCACCTGTTAACAAACATACATCAATAGATTGATAAGACAAGTTTATTCGCAGCCAATTTTATTGATATGCAACATTCATCTCACGAACAGAAAAATGGATTCTTTAATCCTTAATCAAACAATCCCACAGCAAAGGCAAGACGTTCTAACAGTTTGCCAGAATAGTACGAAAAGATTTTCACTTTTTTTTGTCCAGTGAATAGGACCTACTTAGAATTGAGTACTGAAACGGATATTGTACCTTACCAAATCATTTTCACATGTTGGTAAGAATGTAAAACCTGAAGTGTGCCGTGATCCTGAACGAATTTTACGACTTGTCACTGTATTTATGAGCCTGTATAATGTTGTTCGAAAATAACGTTGCTTATCATGTCATTGTGCTTAGTAGGGGCCAGATATGAAGCCATTTAACTTGACAAAGATGGAAAAAAGGTGAGCAAAATAAATAGAACTATCTCTACGAAAAGGCAGGGCTGAACTCATTTTGATTTTTGCAAATATGAATGTTGTTTAAATGGTAATAAAATATACAAAAGAATCTTTAAGAAAAAAATCTCAAGAAATTATTCAAATTGTGGGCATCATATGCCCAATTATGTTTGAACTTTCAAAGGCTACAGTATGTTAACATCTGATAGACCTGGGCTTCAGAAGTGCTCTGATGTAGGCCTATGTTGCGAGATTTATAGTTAGTAAACGTTGGGTTGTCTTCAATTAAAGTACGGTTTGCTTAATCTATTCCTGTGAGGTAACTAAAGTTAAAAGGTAAAATTTCCTTCAATACGAGATGAACTTTCAAGTTTTCAATCTCCGCCTATACGGTCTTTATATAACCTTGCGTTTGGAATGTTTATTGTTTACTCTCCAAAGGAATGGGGTTAGACATAAAAGATAATATTCTATATATGGTCGATTGGAATTACGGAACATGATTATGTTATTAGAGTCCACAAATAAAAGATTGTCATAGAGACACACGGAGAAAAAAAACTGTGCTTGTTTGTTTAACCTTGTTTCCTTTGTTACTGTTTTGTATTAAGGTTTTTAACACATAATGTTCAAAACTGATCTCGCAGAATAAATTTATTCAAGTGAATAAAACTATATTCACCTTTATCCAGCAATTTGTTCTCAATAGCGTTTTGATCAGAGGAAAACTAGTGTGTTAGTTGTCGCATGTCACAAGTTATCCCGGGTTACATGAAGAGCTGTCACTATACCTTGCCACTACAACTCGACTTCTGTGGAAACCGTTCTTCGTTATTCTGCGAAGTACCATTATACCCCCCCCCCCCCCGAAAAAAAAGCGCAAGCGCGCGAAACCGAGCGCTTTAAAAGTTCAATCGTGAGCAGTGGATGAAGTCGGGGAGGGGGGGGGGGGGGGCGGACAAATCATTTTGTCCTCCAAGCAATTCCCGAGATGAGGACAAATCTCGAACTTTCTTTATGGAAAATTGGACAACTACCGCCAGAATTATGCACCGGATCGCTGAATTGCAATTATAAATATGCAAAAGCTACTGGGTTCCTTTCGATAGACTTTGTACACTTTTGAGATTGACGTTTTATTTCCTTATATTTATCGAAGAGTGTGCCGCAGATCTTTCACTTACAAAAGCTCCCTCATATGCAGAGGCTTCGATGGAGGGGCAGGGGGATGGTTCCCCCATAAAGGTATTGGGGACAAACAGATCATTTTGCTCCTCGTCATGCCATTCTCCCGATGTTGCTGCCGGGTAATTGCCAGCAGTTGCGCCCGGTGCGCCCCCCTTATTTTTCAAAGCGAAAAAATATAGCTACAAACGGCAGTTTTGGGACTGTAAGATGTCAAAATTTTCAAGCTCGCTCGCATCAAGGAGGTGGGAAGAGAAACACCTCCCTGCTCGCATTTAATCGTTATGTCATTCCTCTGATGTTGCTGCCAGTAATTGCCAGGAGTTGCGCCCGGTGCGCCCCCACCCCCCCCCCCCTCAATTACCTAAGCGAAAAAAGTACAGCTACAAACGGCAGTTTTTGGACTGTAAAATGTCAAAATTTTCAAGCTCGCTCGCTTCGCTCGTTCGCATTTAATCGTCATGCCATTCTCCTGATGTTGCTGCCGGGTAATTACCAGCAGTTGCACCCGGTGCGCCCCCCCCCCCTTAAAGCGAAAAAGATATAGCTACAAACGGCAGTTTTGGGACTGTGAAATGTCAAAATTTTCAAGCTCGCTCGAATTTAATCGTTATGTCATTCTCCTGATGTTGCTGCCAGTAATTGTCAGCAGTTGCGCTCGGTGCGCCCCACCCCCCTTAATTTCCTAAGCGAAAAAATATAGCTACAAACTGCCGTTTTGGGACTGTACAATGTCAAAAATTTCAAGCTCGCTCGCTTCGCTCGCTCGCATTTAATCACTATGCTATTCTCCTGATGTTGCTGCCGGGCAATTGCCAGCAGTTGCTCCCGGTGCCCCCCCTTTATTTTCAAAGCGAAAAAATGTAGCTACAAACGGCAGTTTTGGGACTGTAAAATGTCAAAATTTTCAAGCTCGCTCGCATTTAATCGTTATGTCATTCTCCTGATGTTGCTGCCAGTATTAAATTGCCAGTAAATGCGCCCGGTGCGCCCCCTTATTTCCAAAGCGAAAAAAAGATATAGCTACAAACGACCGCTTTGGGACTGTACAATGTCAAAATTCATGATCGCGTTCATGATCTTCGTAAGAAATAAGACAAGAAGTTTCTCTATTTTATCATTTTATAGGCGAAATTGTTCAATGATGATGTACATAAAATGTACTGCTACCTTAAACATGTTGGACTGTTTCAAGTTGATAGAACACGCAAAAAAAAAAATGAATCAAATTGCACCATTTACAACATCAATATGCAAAAAGTTCTCCCTGTGGGAGGGGGAAACCCCCTCCCACACCCTCCCCTCCCACACCCTCTCCCCTCGCTCGCATCGCTCCCTCGCATCTAACCGCTCCCCTAAGATCAAATCCTGGCTACGCCGGTGATAGGCCCCACTATTTAGTAGGCCTTTACAGTGATGTCGCACAGGCGGAGCAAGAGCTGGAATACCACGATGTAGTCGTTCAATTATCTATGAATATTTCTTTTTCTTACTTTTTTTTTATAGGAAAAAAATCCGAAATTTCACTAAAAGTGTGCACCAGATCGCCGAATTTGAGGTCTGAAAATGCCAAATTTTCCTCGTGTGGGAGGGGGATAACGCCCCTCCCACACCCTCCCCCCGCTAGACCGCTCCGCTCCCTCGCACAGATATTCAAACTCAAAGTCCCTCCTCTACCCCCCATCATTAAAACGGAACGATGCCCCTGTGATGATTGCTTTACTGACTAAAATCAAGAAAATTGAAGAATACAATTAATAGCTACAGGAAAATATCTAATACGTTATTCAAGAAATTGATATCCTTATTAGCATTTGATTGAATTTATTTGGGCATTATTCAGAGCTGCGCTACGTTTTTAAAAGGGGGGGGGGGCAAAATCGCTTGTCAGTCAAGAAGAAAGAACATCAAAAGACAAGAGAAACAACAACAAAAAAGTCTTCATACTTTTAAGGTCTGATTTTCCGCCGAAAGTCGGCTGACGAGAAAAAACAAACAAACAAACAAAAACAAGAAAAAGTCGTCAAATTTTTGCTGCCACTTCCCTCCCACTTTGCATGGAAAAGAGTGGGACATTTGATCCCATCCCTGTAAAGTGTGTGTGTGTGTGTGGCGGGGGGGGGGGGGCAAGCTTCTCTCCCCCCCCCCCCCCCCTCCCCGGGATACGCCGGTCCGGTTATGGGCTTGTAATCGTGGTGATGGTGACTATCGCCAATCATCCCTCCCCCCCCCCCCCCACTCCTCAGTACGGATTTACGCCGTTGGTATAAAACCGGAACAAGTGACGGGGCAAACCAATAAAAAACAATAGACATCTTCATTTTACTATAATGCATCTTTTTGCCAAATTTGAAAATAATCCGATAAGAACTGCAGCCAGAAGAGCGCTCACAAGAAAATCTCTGCGGCGGACGTGGACGCGGCGCGCAACGAGTCCAAATCCATAGTATCCTCTGCTCGGGGAAAACAATGAGAGCTTTATTAAAAAAAAATAAAAAACATATTGCACAATGCATAAGAAAAATGCTGCGCCCAACTGAGAAAACATATTTCCTGCCGAGGGTTTGCTTCATATCATGGAACAACTTGACTTTGTTACCATGGTAATATCGTGATCGCATCTACAACATCAAAATATACAGGTATCTTAACGTTAGTTCAAATAAACCGAGTGCTACCTCACAGGAAGAACATAATTTGAAGAGTTTGTTTGCAAAAACCGATAAGTTCATTTTTGAAGATTTTGAAGAATGGTCTCTGTCATAAAGTACAAAATAATACCTTTTAAATGATATATTGGTCACTACATATAAAGGTACATTTTCGATGTTATGGTCAAAAGAAGCAAACATTTCTTATTATTCTCCTTATTTTTCTTGACCTTTAATCGCAAATATCTCCATTTGGCAAATATGGACTTATCGGTTTTTGCAAACAAACTCTTCATTTTATTGTCAGTGGTAATTCTGTCACTTGTTACCCACTCAACAATGCAGTGTATTTAGGGCCTAATGTCTTGTGCAATTTGTACCTACCGCATCAACCTCCTTGTCCGTCTCTAGCTGAACTACATCATTATATTCTCTTGGTTCACATTTTTGAAGAAAGGGTAAAATTTGCTGAAGAATTCTCTGCTTCTTTAGATTGCCTTCCGTAGAGTCTTTCAAGTAAGCACGTGTCCATTTGAAGATATGTCTTGCTTTCATGTCACGTAAAATTTGCGCAATCTGAAAAAAGAAAAATGCAAAACAAAACTATGACTATGACTTTGACAACAAACTCCATCTCTTTTTCTTCCCTGTCTCTCTCTCTCTCTCTCTCTACACACACTCTCGCGGGTGCATGAAGACTGACACATAATGTGACGCTGTATCACAAAACAAACACAAGTCGCCAGATTATAGTTCAGTCTGTTATGTCTAAATATTGGGTCCCGTGATATTTTCGCGCAAAAAATTGTGATTATTATTATTAATTAATTAATTTATTTGGTTTTTTTTTGGGGGGGGGATGTGGGAGGGGGGAGCTATCTTGGTCAATTTGGGGGTGCTGAATCAAAAAACAAAAAAACAAAAAACAAAAAAATGATTCGTTTTTTCCGAACACGTCATTAGTTGTCATTTTGAATTTGAAAATGGCAGCCATATTAAACTGTATTTTGACTCATAAAGTAAGCATTCCACAAGTTTAAAACTTGATGCAAAATGCATGTTTTTGATGTCAGTCGGTCTGATAAACATTTTCTTGATAATATTGTGGATTGCTTTGATACATTTTGGAGGCTACCATTTTGAAATTCAAAGTGACCTCCATAGCTTAATGTATCTTTCTCCATATCTCAGATTTTAAACACCATAGATAGTTTAAATTCGGGGGAGCAAGCATGCTTATGATGTCAGACATATTGATATATATTTTGTTTTTGTTTTTTAATGATGGATCATTTTAGTATGCGGCCATCTTTGATTCAAGACGGCCACCATGGACCTAGTATTGCGTAAGGCTCTAATTTGAGGCAAAGTATGATATCAGACATTCTGAAACATCTTTTTTTTTTTCTGAAATGATGATTAATTGTGATATTATAGTTTATAGTTAGTTATTTTATTTTCTTTATTTGAAAGTCACACCCGTCACACGGACGGCCGGCCTAAAGAGGCCTATATATCAAACATATAAAGTAATACAAAATATATGAATATATCATGTGACACATACAGACAATAACAATAATTTAACACAACAAAAGAGCGAATATAATGGGCTAAATAATACATGAAAGAGATATTCAGTTTTGGGAATATCATAAATTATTACGGCACGTTAAAATAAGCTTGGAAAAACTGGCCACTACAACACAATGAATCTGTTGACATTGAATAAAGGAATTGTTCGTAAAAAGGCAACTGAGAAAAAGTAGGATCTTTTTCTGATACAATACTGACTGATTGTGATCTGAAATCCAATTATGCAGAACAAATCATATAAATGACACTTATCTTCTACATCACCGGAATTACAAATTATACAAAATCTGTCATCGTGTGGGACATTTTTGTAACGTCCGGTTTCAAGGGCAATAGGAGCACAACCACTTCTGAACAAAGCTAATGCTCGCCTGTTAAATCTATTTTGACATTGAATAGCACATTTAGAGGTATTCATAGAGTGTTTGGAATTACGATACATTCTGAGTTTGTTTCTAGATTAGGGAATTCTCCTTCTATCATCAAACAGTGAGCATTTCCACTTATTTTTCAACAAATGATTTAGCTATGGATACGGTGATCACCAAATGTTGTGTACTAACAAGCTCAGCCAAAGGTTCAACATGCATACATTGCAATATTGTTTGACCTTATAACACCAATGTTAACACCATTATTTGCCTGGGTTTTAGACCACAAGAAATTCTAGGGCAACGGTCACATACTTACACAAAAGCCTAGCAATTGATTGACACTGATAATAGGAGGGGGGATCCCAGCCCATATCACACATAACTGCATTATTAGGGGTATATTTCGCCACTCCAAGATAAAAACGGCATGCTCTGAAAAAAAATGTATAAATAATATGATATATATATATATATATATATATATATATATATATATATATATATATATAATGATAATAATAATGATAATAATAATGATATATAAAGCTGGAAATTCTTCTAAGCCCCAAATGCCGCTTGTATATTGCAATATGGGCAAAACCATGGCATCATAAAATTTTTTGTAGGTCATAAACAGAGAACCACAAATCAGCTTAAATTTACTAATACCCACTCCACGGGCTCTTGTTGCGGATTGAGCCAATATTTTGGCGCCTTTTTGTAAACTTAAAGATTCATCAAACCACAATCCAAGATATTAATAAGAGTCAACAATATCAAGCTTTTGAAAAAAAAAAATACAATAAACTATAGATGTGGTTTTTGCTTGGACTTTTTCCTGAAGTGTACAACATATTCTATTTGAGTTTTGAAAGAATTAACTTCGATCCTCCTCTTCTGGGCCCACGAACATACACTATCAAGCTTCAACTGCTGAAGATAATTTTCATCGTCAGCAATTACAACAATGTCATCTGCATACTTAAGCATATCAATGTTTGTATCTAATACCTGAATATCTATATCACACAATCTCACACAATCAACTATATCATTAGTGAAAATACTAAACAGGACTGGGGACTATAGAAAGACAACCTTGTTTTACCTCTAGATCCACATAAAAAAAGAAAATCAGTATGATTACAATTTACATTTACATTGCAGTGAGAATCTTGATAAAGAGCCATTATATAACTTGCCATGAACACCAATTGACCTCTGCTTATACCATTACAAAATTCTATTAACACGGTCAAATATTTCTCTTTTTTTTGCATCAATAAAACAAAGAAAAGTATCTTCTTCATTTTTTGCAGAGTTTTCTGTTTTCAATAATAAAAAAGGGCTATATATGTGCTCAAGATAACTCCTTTTTATTCGAAACCCGTTCTGTTCCTCCTTAAAAACACATTCTTTTTCAAGGAAATTAGTCGATCTTCATTTTGTAAAATCACAATAAATCTTACAAATCACAGATATCAATGTAATACCTCTGTATCTTAATGGCTCACATTCATCCATACCAGGTTTAAGAATTGGATCGATAATACCTTTTTGCCAATGTCGGAGGGGAAGTACCATGTTCAAAACAAAAAGAGTATAAAGCATGAATGAACTGAATAGAAACATTATTTTTACTACCTCAGCAATAAAACCATCTATTCCTGCTGCTTTATTTAAGTTGGCTCTGTTTACTGCTGTGTTACCTCTGATAAACCAATAGGATGATATAGATCATCTCACCGTTAATCAATATTTCGAAAATTAATTTCTGGTCTGATAATTAATTTTTAATACAAAACAAAACCAGCACCATCATCAGTAAAAAGAGGGGAAAAGTCATTTTCTCATTTGCTTAATACGGTATAAAAATGATCGGTTATTTCTCCATCGCTATCAATTACCTCCATAAAAATTTTTTGACACCTGTTATTTTCATCTTAGCCAATGCTGTCTATCTCCTCCAGAAATTACTTGAGACTTTGTAAACCATAGCTTCTATTTTAATGCATGCATTTTTTTTTTCAATGCTAATAGGATATGCCCTACATACGTGGTCATCTTGAAATCCATAACGGCCGCCATACTCGAATGCATATTTTGACCCATATCTCATGTTATAAGCAAAGCAGAAAGTTCGCATTTTGCGAATAAACCGGGTTCATGATGTTGAGCATTCAGATGCACTTCTCCATCCCTGAAATTGCAGACCATTTTCGAGGCTGCCATCTTACACTTTCAAAATTGCTGCTTTTCAGCTAGTAGCTCTGGTTACAAGCGATTTTTAGGCATACAATTGCTTATAAATGGGGACATAAAGTGTACATTCCTTAAAACACACACACACACACACACACACACACACACACACACACAATGTAGACATATTGTAATAACGGATTGTTCGTATTGGCCGCCACTCTTGAAATTCAAGACGACTTTCGACCCATATTATGCCGTGATATCTTTAAACTGCAAACTTAGGATACTGGAGCACTTATGTGTAAGTCAATCACTTCAATGAATTCCGTAGGCGGGACTGCTTTCTGTAGGTACACTGCCATATTGAAATGCAACATGTCTGTCTTGGAAAACATTCCTTAAAAAGCATTAGTGTAATTGCGTTTGGGTAAATTATTTGTAAATGGTAATTTATGTGATTCTGGTGTCAAAACAAATGACTTTCAAACGTATCTCCAATAATGTGACTGAGTGTCTAAATGCCCCCATTTGGACGATTTGGTTGTAGAGTTTAGCTAAACAATATTAACCGCATACTCTAAAATTCACGCAATAGTCACTTGGTTATTTTTTTCTATACCGGGTGTCCCCAAAAAAGCGGAAAGGTGGATTTTCAGTACCTTCCGGTCTGAAAGTTATATATCTTTTGGCATCATTAGAAAGAGCATCTTCCGCAGAAGACTATGATACCAAAATCATTAAATTTGGTGTAGTACATTTTATTCTACGCCCATTTCTGAAAATGCAGTCATTGTCAAATTTCGCCGGATTTTTGCGACTTATGAGATAATAATTTGAGTGCGACACGCGATCCATGCGGAGAATATTGTGTAAGCTGGGTGATCCATGTCAACAAAAGATACAGCTTTCACATTGGGCACGGGCCAGGAAAAAACAGTGTGTGTGTCTATGTGTGTGTGCGCTCCAAATATGAAAGCGTTATCTTTTGTTGACATGGATCAACGAGCTTACACAATTCACCGTATGGAACGCGTGTCGCACCCAAATTATTATCTCATAAGTCGCAAAAAATTGAAAATGACTGCATTTACAAAAATTGGCGTAGAATAAAAAGTACTGAACCAAATTTAATGATTTTGGTATCATGGTCTTCTGCGGAAGATGTTCTTTCTAATGATGTCAAAAATATATCACTTTTAAAACGCAAGGTACTGAAAATCCACCGTTCCGCTTTTTTTTGGGACACCCGGTATAGGCTCATTTCCTGAATGTGTGTTTTCTTTGAAGTCACAGCACTTGTATAGGGCTGTCCACACGTCGAGAGAATTGGTTCTAAATTCTTTCAAACACAGTGCGTTTGCATTTCTTGTCATATGAACATGATAATGAATTGTGTCCACCGTTGGTGTAGTAAGCTCAGAGCATCTAATTCCACAGTTTAAGTATACCCTCTGAAAATAAGTGCAATGTACCATATCATTTTCCCCTGTAGTTAAGACACTAATTAGGATATGGAGGTTTAAAATGTTTGTTCTCTGGAGGTGGTGTATCGTGACTCTACGAGGGTAAAGCGGGAAATTATCCTGGTTGAAGTCATCTTGGCACTACTTCTGGGAGGCATGGACTGTGTCATTGCACACTCTGTATGATTCAAGGCTTAGATACTTCTTGATCCAGATGTTGTTGTTTGTTTGTTTTTTTTTTCAACTTCAACCGGCACCACGAAAGGCAAGATCAAACAGACGTTTGTTCTCTTTTCGCGACCAACTGCAGAACATAATCTCTCAACAATGTCAATTGTACTTTTATCGTTTACTTCCCCTGTCATGGAGCAAACAACATGCGGTACAGTAAGTATTAAAGCAAAGATCAGTCAATCAAAAGATCAACAATATCTCTGATTTGAGCTTCTACAATGCTCACTTTATGAGATATGGGTCGAAATACAGTTTGCTACTGCGACCATTTTTGAAATTCAAGATGACAGCCTACAAATTGTATCAAAACAATCCACGATATCAGAAAAAAAGAAGATAAATCAGATTATTACCTATACGAGGTAGATTTGCGAGGCAATTACAATTGGTATTTTGCAGGGTGGGGAGTTCAGCAGGCGACATTAGAGCATATCACGAGCATCCGGGGTTTTACAAATACAGTGGACTCCTGTTATAACGAAATCCTCGGGACCGGCAGTTTTCTTTCGTTATATCGGAAATTTGTTATAACTGAACAAATAAACAATAGAAATACAAGAGTGGATGACATTGCAGCCCAAATTTTTACGTCGTTAACCAGAATAACCAGAATGTTGTTATAACCGTGTTCGTTATAATAGGAGTACACCGTAAAACGGGGAGGTGGGAAGAGAAGGAGTGGAATCTCCTCCCCACCTCCCTGCTTTCAACGTAAATATTCCGATCGACCACGAAAAGAAAACATTCAAGGACGTCCAGGGTGTCAGTTACACGCACCGCAGCCGGCAGAAGAACGCTGATAAATCAATTTACTCATACAAGGTCGACCACTTACAGCAGCACTATAAGCGTCAATCAATGACTAGTCCATTTGTGCTCAGTAATTGCACAGCAACCATCAGTTTTACAACTCTCCAACTTTAAACAGAGAAGTAAAAGTAAAGTGTAAGAGCGTTCAGATCTTTGAAGTTTGCCTGTTACAACAACATATGTATCTTTGAAGTTGGAGTTGAATGATAAATATTGATGAGCAATTTTGCAATTATTCAACATGTTGATGGTCTACAGGAAGTCAAATGTGGCTTGATCTGTATCATAGTGTATAGCCGTATTCACATATTTTCTTGATTTACCTAGGGGATAGGTAATAATTATGATATTGACTGGCCTTTCTTTTGGGATGTACCAGATAAATATTGCCCGCACTGAAAACATATTACCCTCGTCTTCAACTTGGGCAATGTATTATGCTTTCTGTTTGGGCAATATTTTCTGGCACCTCTTTCAGAGCCAGTCAATATTATATAAATGTCTGACATCACAACCATGCATTTTGCAGCAAATTTGAAGCATCTGCAATGCTTACTTTATGAGATATGGATCCAAATGCAGTTTGCTAGGGCGGCTATTTTGAAATCCAAGATGGCTGCCTACAAATTGTATCAATATAATTAATATCAGAAAAAAATATATCAAAATGTCTGATATCACAACCATGCATTTTGCACCAAATGTGAAATTTCTACGATGTTCACTTTATGAGACATGCGTCAAAACACAGTTTGCTATGGTGGCCATTTTGAAATTTGAAATTCCGGCTGAAGATGTGCTTGGAAAAAGTGGAACCCATTTGTTTGTTTGTTTTGTTTTGTTTTGTTTTGTTTTTTTGCTTTTATTCAGCACCCTGAAGTTAGTCAAATAAAAATCAATTTTAACACAAAACTATCAAGGGGTTACATAGTAGCCTCTGCTATCAGGAAAAAAAAAAAAAAACCCGATGGAAACACTTTTTACCATTCATTGTATGATCCCAAATTCAAGCATAATGTAGAGGAAGAATTGTTCCTTCTGGAAAAAAAAATCAGCATTGACTCGGTTGACCCATTTTTTTTTAAATTCCTTGCGGAAAATCGAGAGGTGCGACTTTTTTGTATAAAGTTTAGGTGGCTTTGTGATACACGGACATATAATACAAATATATTCCTTAGTTGATGCATAATCTTAGTTCTTGCATCAAAATCGAAAAAAAATAGTAATGGACAAGTTTAAACGAGCAGACTTTAAGCTTTAACGATGATGAAAAACTTAATTCAAACAGACTCTCCTAATGTAATATATCATATTGATATATTAATATTGATATATTAATTACTCTGGAAAAGTTTTTACCACGAAAAATGGATCTATTAGAGTGTAGGGTCTATTCAAGCGCATAATCTCACCACACTGTGCTGTTGTACACGGTAAGGGGACAAAACAAAAAAGCCGGTTTTGAATCCTCCGCTGCATAAATGACAGGATAGCTATATTAAAGGTAAGTTGACCATACTTATCAATACATTCCATCCATAACTAATGCCCACTTTGAAAGCAGTTATCTCTATCCATTCAAAATTTACTAGCGGCGATAGTGAAGAGTGTGGGAATTTTCTTTTTTCAGGAAATGAAAGATGATTGTAGGACACGCATTATCTAATTATTCTACAAAAAGATACTCTAGAAAAAAATGGTAAAACTAAAACACCCCATCAATTTGATTATCCCAAACTTTGTCATAATGTTAATGAAGCCTTGCTCTTTCAGAAAGCATGAATAATGCAAGATTGACTGGACTGTCCCATCTCACCTGTTTTGAAGCCAGACACAAAATAAGTGTATGCGACTTTTTTTTTTTTCGGGGGGGGGGGGGTGATGCACGGGGATGAATAATGCAAGATTGACTGGACTGACCCATCTCACCTGTTTTGAAACCAGACACAAAATAAGTGTATGCGACTTTTTTTTTTCTTTTTTTTTCGGGGGGGGGGGGGGGGGTGTGATGCACGGGGATTTTGTATGATACACATGCATAAATGCATACAAATTGTACATACAAACATATATTGAGTTATATTCAAGTGCGTGTGTGTGAGTTATTGATCTTTAGATGCATTTTACAAATACGACACTGTATAATTTGTGGGGAAACATAATAAATGAAGTGAAGTAAAAAGCAAAATACACATTACAATCTCGTACTGTTACTGACATTACTTCCCGTTGAAGGTGCCTACAATAAACAAGTGAAATTTTGTATGAATGTAAGAACGACCAAAGTAAACTCAGGACTTGGGTTCTTCTTAAATTCACATTAAAGCGCCCTCTCTCATCGCTCCTTGTCTAGTTTATTCTGGCACGCACATTGAACATGAATAAGCAGTAATGACAAGATTGGTGGGGGAACACACAGAGATAAATAAGAATGGAAACAAAAATAAGATGATATGGCTTAAGAGTAGAAGGGGACTATGGCTATGAAGTGACAAGGGACATTGTGCCAGAGTAGGCAATTACATTTCTGTAGGTACTACTACCTAAATGGTACAAAATAAATCAACAAAACTAGTCTCTTATATCATCTCTTTTACAAACCATTTTTTTTCTACAGAAGCCTACTCTGCATACGTTTCTCTAATAAAAAAAAAGAAGAAAGAATAGCACACGTCAATATGATAAAAAAAACCCCGACTAACACCTATCAGAGAAAGGAACCCCTCTTCAAGTAATGCAAATGTCAATCTAGTAACTAAAACACTGTCGTTTCTATCCTTAGTTATACCGGATACAGTTTGAAACATATATATATGATATAAATATATATATATATATATATATATATATATATATATATATATATATATATATATAAATTTGAGCAAAGAAAATGGGTTTTCATCTTTCTTGTTTCAATATATAATATACTTAATAAGATGCAACAGAGCTTCAAATTGATGTATTTATCTTACAATACCTTTACATGTTTAACACTCACCTTATCTTTATGATGGGCGATCCTTTCTAAAACACACAAAGAAATGTTCGTGTTTTTCATTTTGCGACAAGATACACAATGATATGCAATGTTATGCATATATACATATAAACACGAAAATTATATTCTTAAGGAACATAACTTAAGTTTTAGAATAATGTTTGCTTCAAATCAAATGGACTCTCCTTATCTAAATATTCGAAAAACACACACACGAGAGAGAAGTGTTAACTGAAAAAATCCTCATATCGGCAACAATGAAGGGACATCAGTATAATCTGAATTTATCAAACTCTATTAACACATTCTATCAATGACTAATAATGACACTGACAGTAGAAATGATAACTTTTCAAATAAATTTTAGTTGAAAATGAACAGTGCATAAGAAATACTTAAGAAAAGGGGACACCTGCAACATACCGTATCACACTATTCTATTCTAAAAAAAAGTGTTCTTGATAGATTACTAAAATCCCACTTTCTCATTCGTTTTATCATCAATAAGTTTAGGAATAATATGAAAGAAGACATGGTCTTGGAGGATATATGAAAATCTGATGAGTTTGCCCCACTTACTTTTGAGTCCTCACATAAAATTAAGATGTGCGAACTCTTTCATATGACATCTAGTTTTTCGGGCTGTTCAGTAAGTGTGGAGAACCGCAACATACGATACAAAAACTTTGTTTCCCTAAGTTTATACTTCTAACTAAATATGGTTTGTAATGCTTGAAACAAAGCACTATCACATTCAGGCAGCTTTTAAAACAATCCCCTCTAAAATATTCATCATAAATCTGCATTGTCCACTGAATTCCCTCATACATCCTTGTGTTTTTAATGATTTGCTCTTGTCTAGATGTTTCAAAAGCGAACTTACGGCGGGCTCTGTCACTTAGTTCATGTTCGCTGTCCAGATTTATGAATGGTTCACTAGACAATGCAAGTGAATAAAAAACAAACAGAGTAGTAATCATCATAAGTGTACACAGTTCGTTTTTCCATTGTATACTTTTTTTTTTTACAGTTTTCATGAAATAACTCAGAGAAACAATTTTTGATTATCAAATACGTTACTACCGTTGTAATATTTAAAAAAAAGAAAACACAGCATTCATTCATGCAGTCATGCATTCATTCATTGTTCATTTTTTTTTTTTAAATTTCAATGTCCAACGCAACCGATGTGGTAATATACACTTTTTCCGTTTGTGCCCACCCCCCCCCCCCTTCTCTGGAACAACCTTCCAACACATATGCAATCCTCCTCCTCCACTAAAATTTTCAAAAAGGAACTCAGAACATTTCAACAACATTACTGATGACGTAGTTGATTTTATATGTGCTTGTTTCCTTTTCGATATTACAAAGCGCTTTGCAACATGCTTGCCGTTAATCTATAAACGTTGTATAAATCTTATTTTTTGACATTTCTCGTTATTCCTAAACAATTTATACTTGTGATTCTCCCCCTTCGAGCAGAAAGGGTAACTTCCTTTATATTGCTGTAATACTAAAACATCCTAAGATTGATGTATTGAACGTAATGTCATTGACATATTTGAGACAGAAAATACATTAATTTTTGTATCGACAGTGCCTTGATTTGGATGACATTTCCTGAACAACACCAGCAACAAAACTCAACAGAGAGAAACCATGATTATGTAGGATGCACTCACCTTTCCCTTGACCGCTGCGTTTTCACTGATAATCAAACAGATAAAAACAAAATTAAAGAAAATGATCAGTAAGACTGTAATAGTTCTAAATAACCAACACATGCATTTATTTCCTTTACGAGAGGTCATAATTTTACATGCATACATTGAACAAAGAAAAATCTGCGAGCTTTAACGGTGGTAGTGCATTTGTTCGCGCGTGTGTGTGTGTGTGTGTGTGTTTGTGTGTGTTTGTGTGTGTACTGTAGAGCACTCCATGTCGTATACATTCAGTATCTTAACAACAGAATTAAAGGGAGAAAAAAAATATGTGTACTCAATTTGAACACTTGCAGCGTTGTTGAAGGAAAAGGACAATTCGGGCTTACACTATGTATATTGCGCGTTTAGCATTGTGGATGTTTCATTTTCCAAAATGATTATGTCAGCGTGATATCATTTAGACAACCGAAAATCGTACGGTATTGAGACTATCAAGCCTCCCAAGACAACAAAGCTATACAGAAGACACTTATATAATATTATCCCAATTTATCAAACCTTCCAATTATTAACAAAACAACTTTCGAAGAAAATTCTACCTGTCCTTTGACCTGAAACAAAACGATATTTGTTATGATTATTGTTATTTAAGGAATTTATTTCGCTGTAGATTTTACGCATAATTAAGCTATAAAATGAAAACTGAATGAGTACAGGAAACGACTGTGCTTAACTAAATCATTAAAACACAATTCTAAGTGAAATAGATGAACGTATCTGTATGACATAATATACAACACTGGTGTTTCCGGTCAATGCCATTATTTCGTCATTCAAGTTCGTATTCCGAGCATTAAATTTCACGTATTCCATGCTCGCAGCACTGAATCAGCGGTCAAATTCAAAATATGGTCTGACAAATTTACTATTCAAATTCACTGTCCGAGCATTTAATACTTTGTCCAAGGTTTGGGGTTTATCAAGACTGCACACTCTCCGAAGTAAGCATGGTCTCATTTTCATTAAAAAAAAAAGATTATATATATGGGTGAGAATTTTGAACGGTGTACAATTAAACCAAAACAACGCCAAATTTCAAAGGTAGAAATTACTCCAAATCATTTATCTTACCTGAAAGAGTATGATTCAAGCTTTAAAATGAACCCAATTATACTAGGATTTCCCAGAGGAGCAAGTTTTTATTCAACGCGGAAATTCAGAGCAGCGAACGTCAGTGAGGAATTATACTGCACATACATTTGAATACCATTTAGCATAGCTTGCAACGATCTAATTCAGTTCAGGAATATATGTATTTATTGGCAGAATATTAAGCTTGTAATCTTAACCTGCACGTAATGGTAGACAACTGTTGATTTAACCAAATTTGGTATTTCTGTTGATCCTTACTCTTTCGCTAAACACTTTCTCCAGCTTACGCGCATTTTACAAAAACTCAATATTTCGACCTCTTATTTTACTATTCCATACTTAAGTCCTCACTCCCAAATGATAAGATGCTCTTTTAGGCTGTATCTGATTTAGGCAATCTCTATAACCCAACAAGGATAACATAGTTTTCATCACGGAGGTTAGCATATAGTTCACGGACGTTCGAAACAAACAAGATACTGTTATGAAAAGTTTGTTCGCAAAAACCGATAAGTCCGTATTTGCCAAATGGAGATATTTGCGATTAAATGTCAAGGAAAATAAAGAGAATAATAAGAAAATGTCTGCTTTTTTTACCATAACTTCAAGTATGTACCTTTATATGTAGTGACCAATATATCATTGAAAAGGTACACTCTATGAAAAAAAAAAAAAGGTTCTCAAATGGTTCTCGTCGGCTCCAAGATGGTTCTCATCAGATGGTTCTCCCAAAATGGTTCCTATGAGCACCTATAAATGGTTCCCAATCAAAATGGTTCTGTTCCTCACCATGTGCTAGTATGCAACCCAATCCCCGAGTGTTATTTGTGGTACTCCTGCAGGTCAAACATTTTTTTCTTTTAGGCCCACTTTCATTTTTCCCCTTGCAGTGTATTCGAATGCAAGATGTAAGAATCACCAAAAATGTGGTATTGATACAAAAATATTGTATTTGTTTCTACTGCTGTGATAATAAAAAACTACTTATTGCTTTTATCGTAGACTAATGACTTCTCTTGGCTGCGTGCCAACTGACAGCTGCCACCATCCAATTTTAGCGCTCGATCAGATATGCGTACGCGTAAACGCACACATACTAGTACTGCACTGTTGCACCACCGCATGGGAATCTTGTGTATGTAACCGCCGCGGCACACACCGCGGCTATGTAGCCCTGTGCTGCCTGCCTGCCTATGCAAACCTACCACCACATCACAGCTGCGGGCAGAGTGCCAATGCAATACCATGCATGCAGCAGCAGACGGCTAGTAGACACACATACATACGCAGTAGGTCTATGCATCACACCCCCATAACGAACGGCACCCGGTAACGTTAGACATTAATTTTGTCAAAGTGGACTGGAAACACGTGTCCCTGTCAATTCCATTTTCGCCGTGGCAGTCATCACAATTTAGGAGAATAGGTAACATTGTTAGTTTTAATGTGGTTTTATCTCATTTTTAGATGACATTCGTTGGTACAAAATCAAGTTAGATTCATCACTCAGTTTTCGTTTTCAGTCAGTGATTAACTAACCTTTATCGGTTAGATCCTAATGTTAGATCTAATTTGATCGAAGCTGCTATCTTGTGAAATGTTTACCAGGTACAGTAGATCCAGATCTAACAATAACATGTTAGGCCTAACGTTAAAGGTAGAGGAGACCTTTTACAGAACTCCCAAAATGAAGCAAAACATTATATGTGACCGTGCACCTCAAAACGAACATAAAGTCGCAAACACTGATTTTGCGTGAAGACTGAAAATAAGTGAAATGGGTCAACCTAGCCGAACTTGACTTTTTCATATTTTCTGAAAGAGCAGGTCTTCTTTTACATTATGCTAAAATTTGGTATCATAAAACGGACAGGAAAGTGTGGTGTTTTAGCAGTTTATCTCGAACATTTTGGTAGAATAGTGCGATTAGGTGTGTCTTTAGAATCCCCTTTTCATTTCTGAAAAACCTTGTCCACACTCTTCAATTTCAACTCTAATAACTTTCGAAAAGATAATGCTACTGCTTTGAAAGTTGGCATTGATTATGGACAGAATGTGTTAATGAGGCATGCTTAATTTCAGTTTAATCTGATAATCCTTTCATTGTTGTTACTCTGGTGGTTTACTTCCTGTTTTTTGTCCCATTCATTGCACAGCCGGCACGGTTTGGTAAAGATTAAGCGCTTGAATAGACACTGTACTTCAGAGCCTCTTTTCTCAGTTCACACTTTTCCCGAGTTTGTGCTTTCTTTCCAATATTTAGATAGGTTAGGAGAGTCCATTTGATTTGAGTTATACATCATTTTAAAGCTTAAAGTCTGCTCTTTCAGCATATGGCCTTAACTAAAAATTCATGTCTGGCGACTTTTTGTTTGTTTTGAGGTGCAGGGTCACATATATGAACCTCAGGGGACTTGTTTAGGCCACTGCTTAGAAATTTGGAAGTCAACAGTTATCTACAATTTGAATAATTCACAAAACTCAACTACTCAATAGTTCTGTGTATCAGCCACACTTAAGCCCTTTTGTTGCGGTCTTCTGTATATTTCATCTATAGACACAAATCTTAAAGTATAAGAGCTGATGTAATAACATATAGAGTGTGTGGCAAGAATGTATATATGTGACCCTGCACCTCAAAGCAAACAAAAAGTCGCCAGACATGAATTTTTAGTTAAAATTGTAACTCTTTGAAAGAGCAGACTTTAAGCTTTAAAATGATGTATCACTTAAATCAAATGGACTCTCCTAACTTATCTAAATATTTGAAAGAAAGCACAAAGTCAGGAAAAGTGTGAACTGAGAAAAGAGGCTCTGAAGTATAGTGTCTATTCACAGGGGCGGATCCAGGAATTTTGTAAAGGGGGGGGGGGCGTGACTAATATTTCTGGTGCTACTTCCGGGTTTCATTTCATTGTTTTTCTTTTTATTTCTTTTGTTTTTTACGAAAAATAAAGGGGGGGGGCGTGCGCCGGTTGCGCCCCCCTCTGGATCCGCCACTGATTCAAGCGCTTAATCTTTATCAAACCGTGCTGGATGTGCGATGAATGGGACAAAAAAAAACAGGAAGTAAACCACCAGAGTAACAACAATGAAGGGATTATCAGATTAATCTGAAATTAAATATTCCTCATTAACACATTCTGGCCATAATCAATGCCAACTTTCAAAGCAGTAGCACTATCCTTTCAAAAGTTATTAGAGTTGAAAGTGAAGAGTCTGGACAAGGTTTTTCAGAAATGAAAAAAGGATTCTAAAGACACACCTTATCACGCTATTTTACCGAAAGTGTTCGAGATAAACTGCCAAAAAAACACACGACTTGATCGTTTCCTGCCCGTTTTATGATACCAAATTTTAGCATAATGTAAAAGAAGACCCGCTCTTTCAGAAAATATGAAAAAAGTCAAGTTCGGCTAGGTTGACCCATTTCACTTATTTTCAGTCCTGACGCAAAAATCAGTGTGTGCGACTTTATGTTCGTTTTGAGGTGCACAGTCACATATAGAAATGTTTGTAAGTTTTGATGAACTTTCTTCACAAAATATACAGGATGGACACACATGGAGTGCATTGGTCTGCAAAGGTAGCCTAGTAATGTACTGGAATTTACGGTGAGCCCCGAAAAAAATCAATTCAAAATATAACGGTCAATAAAAATGTACTAATTGTGACCCTGCACCTCAAAACAAACAAAAAGTCGCCAGACAGGAATTTTTAGATAAGACCAGATTCTTAAAGAGCAGACTTTAAGCTTTAAAATGATGTATAACTCAAACCAAATGGACTCTCCTAACCTATCTAAATATCGGAAAGAAAGCACACACTCAGGAAAAGTGCGAACTGAGAAAAGAGGCTCTGAAGTACAGTGTCTATTCACGTGCTTAATCTTTACCAAACCGTGCTGGCTGTGCGATGAATGGGACAAAAAACAGGAAGTAAACCACCAGAGTAACAACAATGAAAGGATTATCAGATTAAACTGAAATTAAGCATGCCTCATTAACACATTCTGGCCATAATCAATGCCAACTTTCAAAGCAGGAGCACTATCCTTTCAAAAGTTATTAGAGTTGAAAGTGAAGAGTGTGGACAAGGTTTTTTCAGAAATGAAAAAGGGATTCTAAAGACACACCTAATCACACTATTCTACCAAAAATGTTCGAGATAAACTGCTAAAAAACACACTTTCCTGCCCGTTTTATGATCCCAAATTTTAGCATAATGTAAAAGAAGACCTGTTCTTTCAGAAAAAATGAAAAAGTCAAGTTCGGCTAGGTTGACCCATTTCACTTATTTTCAGTCCTCACGCAAAATCAGTGTGTGCGACTTTATGTTCGTTTTGAGGTGCACGGTCACAATTGTTACCTTGAACTTTCATACTTTATGGAAGTTTCTAAAATGATACTCTCTCCAACATACCACTGTGTTTATACAACTCTTCATTTATGGCATGCAAATGGGATTCTCTACCTTTAACACTTTACAATTAAAAAAATGGCATAGCAATGGGCTAGCCCGAACAAACGCCGTGCGGAGCATGCATGGCTGTCACGTTTTTACAGCGACTGGGCCGGGCTAAGTTACTTAGTTAGGCCTGCATATAACGTTTATGCCTATTAAAAGTAGAGTCTACTAACTCCGAAACACAGCCCGAACACCGAACGCAAGATATAACTGTGTACAAGGAGCGCCCCGGGGGTAAGGCCTACAAATAACGGTACATGCAATAAGGAAATTTGTGTTAGTGTTAACGCTAGAAGTTAGAGCCAAATAACTGCGACCAGCAGCCCCATACTATGCGCATGGGGCTGGTCGTAGTAAGAGCCAATAGAGGTCTGTCTACATCCCTGGGCCCCGTCTTATAAAGCCTTCAAATCAATCACCAGTCCCCAAATCAATCGCAACTTGCATTGGAGCTCTCAAAAAACTCGTGATTGATTTCTATCACAAGTCTTTATAAGACAGGCCCCAGTACTGGCAGTAGGCCTAGAACAAAATCTCTTCAGTATGTTTTCAGGCTTGTTCTAAGTAAGGAGTCACGTCATGTAATGCCGTGTTCTGTTTATCGAATTATAGTAATGACTTTGTTTTATTAAAGCGGTGTAGGTGTATTGTATCCTTAAATTCATATGTCAGGGAAGTGGACACACCAACAAGGTAGACTCTACATTGATCAGAGAGACAGCCCGTGACAGACCGTTGACAACATCGGCCAGAACCGTAGGCTTAACACTAGCCAAGAATGAGCTGGAATTCATCGATCAGAATAAGAACCCGGGATAGCCAATCCACAGCATAAGCCAGAACCTTGGGCTAGTCGAGAATGAGCTGTGTGGCTAAGACAATACATCGATCAGAATGACAGCCCGTGATAGCCCGTTGACAGCATCAGACAGAACCCTGTGCTAGTCCAAAATGAGCTGGGTGCCCAAAAGAATACATCGATCAGAATGACAATTTTAGCCCGGATAGCCCGTTGACAGCATCGACCAGAAACCTACGCTAGCCACATTTTCAATGCAGATATGTACAAATATACCTCTAAGAATTGTGCCTGTGAAGCAACTTACCAGCACTGCGTGTGAAACACACCAAAAATACACAGACATCAATTCACATACTACATTCTATGAAATATAAAAAGGTTCTTTTGAGCACCATTAAATGGTTCTCAGCACTGTCACTATAGCGACACCTTTTTGGAGCCTGTGAGAACCTTTCTAAATGGTGCCTGTCAGCACCTTTTAACATTGGTGCCCATTAGAACCTTTTCCAATGAAATGGTTCTCATGAGCACCTTTTGAAAAGAGTCAAAAGGTGCCCATCTTTAGTCAAAAAGGTGCCCATGGGCACCTTTCAAATGGTACTCAAGAGCACCATTTCATCGGGAAAAAGGTTCTAATGGGCACTTTTTGCAAAAGGTGCCGACAAGCATTATTTAAAAAAGGTTCTCACGAGCACCAAAAAGGGTGTCGCTATTTTGACAGTGCTGAGATCCATTTAATGGTGCTCAAAAGAACCTTTTTTTTTTTTTTCTAAGAGTGTATTATTTTGAATTTTCTGACAGAGACCGTACTTCAAAATCTTCAAAAATGGACTTATCGGCTTTGCGAAGAAACTCTTTATATTGAACAATGCAGTTTTCTGGAGTTAGAAAAGCATTCTATTCACAACAAACAGCGATTTCATGTCGAGAACAAACTCCTTCGATATATTATTCTAAATAAATTGATGCCAATTCTCGATTATAGAGGCTTATCTTTTCATGCTGAGGAATCGACGAAAACACTTTTTTTTTCCATTTCTCGTTGATGAACGTACAGACGTACGTGTAATCTCAGTGACGTAATCCATCTGATGAAACATTACCCCTTGTCGCTACTATGTTATATCAAACAAATCAGTGAACTCGGTAATTGTAATGACTACCATTTCTAAATTAACACTTCAGGTTAAAAGAAGGAAATGAAATGCTATGTTTTGTCAGTTGTAAGCAGGCCACCGGTAACCTCTGAAAAAAAAAAAAAAAAGAAAAAAAAATATTTCAACACACAATGCTTCCATTACCATTACCCAACAGTGTCTATAAGAAGAAATCCCTCTGCTTTTGCTCCTTGTGATACACACTGTTACCGAGGAGAATTAGTGTTATTATATTAGTCAGAAATGAATTAAGGTCCGATACTCCGAAGTTACGTCATAACAAAACAGAGTAAGTCCACATAACTTGGATGGATGTTTGTGACTTCGATATTATACAATATGTGAACGTGCATCACAAAACAAACAAAAAGTCGCCAGACATGGATTTTTAGTGAAGAGCAGTTTCTGAAAGAGCAGACTCTAAGCTTTGAAATTATGTATAGCTATATACTGTATAGCTCTATTGAAATGGATTCCCCTAACCTATCTAAATATTGGAAAGAATGCACGCATTCTTGAAAACAGTGAACTGAGATAAGACGCTCTGAAGTATAGGGTCTATCTGTCTATTCAAGAGCGTAATCTTTACGAAACTGCGCTAGCTGTGCGATGAATAGGACAAAAAACAGGATGTAAACCACTGGGGCAACAACAACGAAGAGATAATCAGATTAAGTTGAAAATAATCATGCTATATAAACACATTCTGACAATCATTAATGCCAACTTTCAAAGCAGTAGCTTTATCTCTTCAAAATTTATCAGACTTGAAAGAGAAAAGTGTGCAAAGAGTTATCAAGTAATGAAAAGGGGCTTCAAAGACATAGCTGATCTCTCTACTCTACCAAAAAGAGTTGTAGAAAAACTGCTGAACACTTTCCCATTCATTTTATGATCCCAAACTTATGAATAATGCAGAAAAAGGATACTTCCTTATTCACTATTGGGTATGAGAGACTCGGTGATTTTATGATATTTTCAAGTAACATTAACTTATCGTTTAATGATATAATTGTAATTATCAAAGATTTCCTTTCTCGGACTGAACGTCCGTAAGAGAAACTTTCAGAAACTCTAACAGGGGAAATTGTCTCCAAAACCTCATTAGAAAGAAAATCAAATTCACAGAAATTAGAGATTACGCAAAATTCTAGTTTCCTAAAAAAATGATTTTGAATGTTTAGCTGTATTTATATAAACGCAGAACAATATCGCCAATAACCTTCATTGGGATACGATCTTTATTAGTAAACAGCAGACGCACGTTCGTGACGAAAACTGAGTATAATTTTGCATAAAAGAATGTTACATCCCATGTAGAGCCAACAGACGTACAATTTTTGAAGGATGATTATGTTGATTAGGTGGAACGCCAAATTTTTTGTGTACATTACATTTGGGACACCAAAGTAGAATTTGCAGCAGCGAGAGAGATAGAAGCATTACGGACGTTCGTCTCTGTAATTTTATACGTGCTCATAAAGTTCTTATATTAATTTTGTGGTACATACCCATAATATGATGTCAGATCGAGAACATGGTCAAAAATAATAGATGGCACGTACCTTTAAAAGTCATATCATTGCTTTGAAAAAAAAAGGAAACAAAGAAGAGTTGAAATTACGCGGTGCGTAATATATGTCCCCGCCGGAAGAAGCATTTTGTAGCAAAATGTACAATATAGGTCAAAAATCAAGGTCAAAGGTTAAAGAAGTCAAAGGTCAAATTCTGTGTAGAAGTTTTGAAGTCCTCACCTAGTGCCATCACATAAAGGAAACGGAATCGAAATCGGGTTAGAAATGGCGAAGGAGTGGCATTTTGTAGCCAATGTACAATATAGGTCAAAAATCAAGATCAAAGGTCAAAGAAGTCAAAGGTCAAAATTTTGTGAAGAAATTTTGAAGCCCTCACCTAATGCCATTACATAAAGCAAACGGAATCGAAATTGGGTTAGAAATGGCGAAGGAGTAGCATTTTGTAGCAAAATGTACAATACAGGTCAAAAATCAAGGTCAAAGGTCAAAGGTCAAAGAAGTCAAAGATCAAAATTCTGTGTAGAAGTTTTGAAGCCCTCACCTAGAGCCATCACATAAAGCAAACGGAATCGAAATCGGGTTAGAAATTGCGAAGGAGTAGCATTTTGTAGCAAATGTACAATATAGGTCAAAAACCAATGTCAAAGGTCAAAGAAGTCAAGGGTCAAAATTCTGTGTAGAAGTTTTGAAGCCCTCACCTAGTGCCATCACATAACGCAAACGGAGTCGAAATCGGGTTAGAAATGGCGAAGGAGTAGCATTTTTTAGCAAAATCTACAATATAGGTCAAAAATCAAGGTCAAAGGTCAAAGAAGTCAAAGGTCAAAATTCTGTGTAGAAGTTTTGAAGCCCTCACCTAGTGCCATCACATAAAGCAAACGGAATCTAAATCGGATTAGAAATGGCGAAGGAGTAGCATTTTGTAGCAATATGTACAATAAATAGGTCAAAGGTCAAGGTCAAAGGTCACAACTGAAATTCTGTGTAGAAATTTCAAAGCTCCCATGCTATCGCTATCATATAAAGCAAACAGAATCAAAATTGGCTCATAAATGACAGAGAAGTAGCAAATTGAAGATTTTGATCACACACGGACGCACAGACAGACACACAGACGGACGGACGCACGGACATACACACGTACGGAGCCCGTTTCATAGTCCCCTGCTCGAACTCGTTCGGCGGGGACAATAAAGTGAAAATAGCATTTCCACCAAATTTTTACGCTTTAAGTCCTTGTCAAATGCAAAATATCTGTCAAAAGTAAACCAACCCATACATTTCCTGAAATCATCATCTCTTGATAAGTAGGAAAGAACATGGAATTCAATGGCATGGTATAGTCATCACCGTCTTTGCATTTAATGTATGGGTCACATGAATGTTGATTTTGATGCACACATGTATAATCCCTGACATTCTTACCCTTTACATTTTTACCTGTGTATTTTTTTAAACCTCTGACATCTTTACACAAAACCAGCTAACATAATTATTTTTTGGAAAAAGCTTCAAGATCATGTAGGTCATGATCATCTATACACGTATTAGCTGGTATGTGGTGGAATATAAAATTCTTTGGACCATCAGGGAGTTACATTATCCCAAGGAAAAACAATCACAATCAGGGAGAATATGACATTTACGATCCTCGCAAACAGTATCATGTGACAAATCACGTCCTAGATTGTAAAGTCAATGTGATGTACTTTTTTTATGGCTATGAACATATATGTGACCGTGCACCTCAAAACAAACAAAAAGTCGCAAGACATGAATTTTTAGTTAAGACCATATTCTGAAAGAGCTGACTTTAAGCTTTAAAATGATGTATAACTCAAATCAAATGGACTCTCCTAACCTATTTAAATATTGGAAAGAAAGCACAAACTCAGGAAAAGTGTGAACTGAGAAAAGAGGCTCTGAAGTACATTGTCTACTCAAGCGCTTAATCTTTACCAAACCGTGCTGGCTGTGCGATGAATGGAACAAAAAAAAAAGGAAGTAAACCACCAGTGTAACAACAATGAAGAGATTATCAGATTAAAATGAAATTTTGCTTGCTTCATTAACACATTCTGTCCATAATTAACGTCAACTTCCAAAGCAGTAGCGCTATCTTTTCAAAAGTTATTAGAGTTGAAAGTGAAGAGTGTGGACAAGGTTTTTTTTTTCAGAAATGAAAAAGGGATTCTGAAGACACATCTAATCACACTATTCTACCAAACATGTTCGAGATAAACCGCTAAAAACACACACTTTCCTGCCCTTTTTATGATACCAAATTTTAGCATAATGTAAAAGAAGACCTGCTCTTTCAGAAAATATGAAGAAGTAAAGTTCGGCTATAGGTTGACCCATTTCACTTATCTTCAGTCCTCACGCAAAATCAGTGTGTGCGAATTATGTTCATTTTGAGGTGCACGGTCACATATTTTGTCTGCTTTGATTTATTGTTGATGTTGATTGACTTAAAGTCAGAGACTAAGATTATATGACTTTACTTATAACATCTCCTATACTGTTCACATAACAATTTTTTTAAAATAAATTATTGCCTTCTTACAATGGTGTTGTGTATAAATTTCCTAGCAGAGTCTCCATGCCGTACGAGCTCATAGTGTACTAAGGGATTTTTTTTCTTTCAGAAACAGATTTTGTTTCAAACTCAAGCTTGTAAGTTCTTTATGTGTGCCATACCATTGTATCCACATAGTTTGCACAAGTTCATAATCAGTTTGATGTAAAAAAAAAATAAATAAAATAAACCCTCTTATTCGCTTGGTTTCCTACAAAATACGATGGAAATCAGAATTCATACTTTTAATATGGTAGTGTTTTTTTTTTTTTTTTTGGTAATGATTTGCATATATCAGTGCTGTTCCTTTGTAGGCCCTATTGTTAGATTTGCATAATCATTATTAAAGAATGTCACTATCAATTGCTATTTTTCCACCCTGCAAAACATTTATGCAATGAGAAAGAATTGATAGTAAAACTGATTTTAAAGATCAATTTGTTTCAAAATTTTACGTCTTGTGTACTTATTTACATAATTTATGCATTAAATGCCTCAGTTGAATAAATAATATGTAAGAAAAATTAAGGAACTAAAGAGTGTTGTTGCGAGAATATTTTCTTATTCTATTAGCTTTTTGGATATCAAGTTCAAAGCGATTTAAGACATTGTCACATGATTGCTTCTTGTTTGTTCTGATTATCTCTGTATCTATATAGGCATTGATATGCATATTATGCAAATGACAGGTTGTTTGCATACAGAGACTAGGTTCAAACTTCGTACTACAAAATCAAGTGCTTTAATAGATTGGAAATTCTTTCAAAAATGCAGGTTTTTGCACAAAAACTTGCACAATTTCTCAAATGTTGTTTATTTACATAGATATCAAATCATTTTTTTTTGCAGGAACACAGAATACTTCTACCAAATTAAGCATTTCTGCTAGATGCACATATATTTTTCAATGATTTTTATATGTATTAAACATTATTAAACATTATGAAAATTAAGGCTTATTTGCACAGAAAAAGAGTGTCTCTTTTAGATGACAATTTTTCAACTGCCCTAGGGAACGTCTGTGCCAAGTCGGACATTTGTACTAAAAAATGCAGCGTTCACCCTCTTAGCAAGTCTACTATTTAGGGCAAATATAGCTGACAGATTTGGCCAACCTTTACTTCAGATACCCTACTAAAAAGTACTACTAGATCTACTACAGTAGTACTATACTAGTAGTCTACCAGCAGTAGTAGTACTAACTACTAACACCTACGTCTACCTATTTCTTAATACTAGACCTAGTCCTTGTCTAGTGGTAGTAGTACTAGACCTGGTACTAGGTCTAGGCCTAAAGACTTTTATATTGAAAGTTTAATCCTCCGTCTCAAAAAAAAAGTGTAATTGAAGGGTTTGTTCGCAAAAACCGATAAGTCCATATTTGCCAAATGGAGATATTTGCGATTAAAGGTCAAGAAAAATAAAGAGAATAATAAGAAAAAATTTTGCTTCTTTTGACCATAACTTCAAAAATGTACCTTTATAAGTAGTGACCAATACATCATTTGTGACAGTGCACCTCAAATCAAACAAAAAGTCGCCAGACATGAATTTTTAGTTTAGACCATTTTTTGAAAGAGCAGACTTTAAGCTTTAAAATGATATATAACTCAAATCAAATGGACTCTCCTAACCTATCTAAATATTTTAAAGAAAGCACAAACTCAGGAAAAGTGTGAACTGAGAAAAGAGGCTCTGAAGTACAGTGTCTATTCAAGCGCTTAATCTTTACCAACCGTGCTGGCTGTGCAATGAATGGGACAAAAAACAGGAAGTAAACCACCAGAGTAACAACAATGAAGGGATTATCAGATTAAACTGAAATTGAGCATGCCTCATTAACACATTCTGTCCATAATTGATGCCAACTTTTGAAGCATTAGCACTATCCTTTCAAAAGTTATTAGAGCTGAAAGTGAAGAATGTGGACAAGGTTTTTCAGAAATGAAAAAGGGATTCTAAAGACAAACCTAGTCACACTATTCTACCCAATATGTTCGAGATAAACTGCTAAAAAAACACACTTTCCTGCCCGTTTTATGATACCAAATTTTAGCATAATGTAAACGAAGACCCGCTCTTTCAGAAAATATGAAAAAGTCAAGTTCGGCTAGGTTGACCCGTTTCACTTATTTTCAGTCCTCACGCAAAATCAGTGTGTGCGACTTTATGTTCGTTTTGAGGTGCACTGTCACATTTAAAAGGTATTATTTTGTACTTTATAACAGAGACCGTACTTCAAAATCTTAAAAAATGGACTTATCGGTTTTTGCAAACAAACTCTTCAATTCTTCCATTAATGTACTTGAAAACCTTTATTAAGAACTCTGCAGGCACATTATCTTATTCAATAACTATACATCAAGTAGACAGGGCAATTGATGAAACAAGTAACAATGCAAAATGTAGTGCATGGGACTACACTGTGGATGAGGTCACCTTTCTCACTAAGACCTTTATAGTAAAAATGAAAATACTCTAAACCAAAGTAACAAAATCCTGCCTATTATAATTTCTGCAGCAGTGTTCTGTAAAGTAGAGCTGTACTGCTTGCCTCAATTCATTATTTGTCCAAAATCATTTTTCAAACCAGTTTTTATCTCTCGACCCTAAAGAAAGTGTTTATGAATTGAAATGCATGTATTGATTCGAGATATATCTCTAATTCCTTAATTTCATCGCATGTGCAAATTAATGGCCTAATGTGCATATTTTATGCAAATGTATGTATTTTGAATGGCCCGATTTTTGTTTATATTCAGTATTTTGTAAAGCTTATAAAAAAATAACAGGAACAGTCGAAAAATCTTCTGTTTCAATCTTTTGAGATTAAACCAGAAATGTACTCGCCTATATTGCTCGCGCGTGGAGGGGGTGGACAGGAATGGGGCGAGGGGCTAAGCAAGTGGCCAGTGCTTTCAATGACTTACTTAATATTAAATACAGTGGACATCTCAGGCAATGAGGATGAAACAACAGTGGCCACCAATGATGAACAGAACTCTGACTCAAGCATATGGCAAGACATTATGATTCCTAGCGCAGGCACCTTAACTAGTTGATATATTTTGCCATTGACTCGATGGTATGCATTTCTTGAGGTGTACTTGCAGTGCTGGCTGTTAATGACTCAATATTTATTTTGTACGAATGTAAATGGTAAGAAAGCAAAAAAAAAAAAAAGACAATGCGAATTTCAGTAAGATGCCTAGATGTAGACCGTATTGCTGTTGACTTACGTATTTAATAAGCCAAAAAAAAAAAAAAATGTCTACAGATGTGCTTTCATGCACATCTGTTGCCTGCTTAATAATTAATACAAAAGCAATTCGCTTCTTTTTTTTTTTTTCAAACAGATGTTTGGTTAGTCCCCCCGCCTCCAAACAAAAGCCTCCAGCATAGCCTTGCAACGCTCTCATAGTATTCAGGTAAAGCATACAAGGTAAGGGCTTATCATAATGATTTGTATCCATTTTGCAGTCAAATATCTGCATGAAAACCTGTATTCATTTTTTACCTGAAGTAAATACTATCAGTTACTGGTAACACAATTTCACATGATCTGCAAGTCCTCATTTTCCTTTAGTCACTGGACATTCTGTACAGACTTCATGATGTTCAGTGCAATGTGTCATTAGGTGATCAGAGTATTTTGTGTGTTGTCGTTGTTGTTGTTAGGAATGTGTGGAATGTATGGGTATACAGTATGTTGTTATGAGTTACAGTGAAAGCAGCATGCTGGGAAAGATTTCTCACTTTGATGTATGTGTGTTTTGATGCATTTGTGTGTGTATGTGTGTGTGGGTGGGTGTATATGTATGTGTAGGTGTGTGTGGCTACTGTCCAATTTATCCAGTTCTTCAGTATTTACCTGGATTGCACATGAAAGACATTTCCTCATACCAATGCTATTGAACAACTCAAAAGCATTTCGTTTAGGCCCGTATATATATATATATATATATATATATATATATATGTGACAGTGCACCTCAAAACGAACATAAAGTCGCACACACTGATTTTGCGTGAGGACTGAAAACAAGTGAAATGGGTCAACCTAGCCGAACTTGACTTTTTCATATTATCTGAAAGAGCAGGTCTTCTTTTACATTATGCTAAAATTTGGTATCATAAAACGGGCAGGAAAGTGTGTTTTTTAGCAGTTTATCTCGAACATTTTTGATAGAATAGTGTGATTAAGAGTGTCTTCAGAATCCCTTTTTCATTTCTGAAAAACCTTGTCCACACTCTTCATTTTCAACTCTAATAACTTTTGAAGAGATAGTGCTACTGCTTTGAAAGTTGGCATTAATTATGGACAGAATGTGTTAATGAGACATGTATAATTTCAGTTTAATCTGATAATCCCTTCATTGTTGTTACTCCAGTGGTTTACTTCCTGTTTCTTGTCCCATTCATCGCACAGCCAGCACGGTTTGGTAAAGATTAAGCGCTTGAATAGACACTGTACTTTAGAGCCTCTTTTCTCAGTTCACACTTTTTCTGAGGTTGTGCTTTCTTTCCAATATTTAGATAGGTTAGGAGAGTCCATTTGATTTGAGTTATACACCATTTTAAAGCTTAAAGTCTGCTCTTTCACAATATGGTCTTAACTAAAAATTCATGTCTGGCGACTTTTTGTTTGTTTTGAGGTGCACTGTCACATATGGGTGAGAATTTTGAACCATGTACAATTGCCAATTTTCGCACCTTATGACATTCTTTCCCTTAGGACACGCCAGGATGATCTCAGAAACCAGATTTTTTCTTGTCATCTCAAAGACTGGTAAATTTCCTTTCAGGAAATGTATGGTTTGACTTTTACCTGATATTTTTCATTTGACAAGGACTTAAAGCGTAAAAATACGGTACAAAAAATGCTATTTTCACAATAATATTTTGCTTTTCAAACTAATGATGTGCCTTTTTTATGGTACGTGGCATCTAATTTCTGACCATGTTCTGGATCTGACATATCATGGGTATGTATCACAAAATTATAAGAACTTTATGAGCACGTATACAATTACAGAGAACAATTGAAATATCAAAGCCCTAAACAGACGAACGTCCGTGATGCTCTTAATTCTATCGCTGCTGTAAATTCCACTTTGTTGTCCCAATTGTAATGTATATGAAAATTTGGTGTTCCACCTAATGAACATTTTCTGCAAAAATTGCACGTCTGCTGGTTGTACATGGGACGTTACATTCTTTTATACAAAATTATACTCAGTTTTTGTCACGGACGTGCTTCCGCTATTTTCTTATAAAGATCGTAGCCCATTAAACGTTATTGGCGATATTGTTCTGAGTCGTAATCAACTAAGATCTAGCCACAAGATAATATGTTTGTTTGAGTTTCTGTCCATCCTTTGTCGAATAGGAACGGAAATTATATTTTTAGACGAACCTCCGAGAAAAAAAAAAGAACGTCCGTAATGATTAAAACGTTTTCGAGTGGGACACCATCTTGCTTTGATGGCGAAGGTACATTTTACCTTTGGCTCTCTAGCCGAGGAGCTGCATGTTATTTTTGGAGTGGACTTAGGTTTGCCGCAGTTTTTTTACCATGAAATTCACCGAAAACCAAGCAAATAATCAATTTTCTCTGAAAATTCACCTTTTGTTCCCCCTCTGAGCAATACATATGTTGTAAGGATGTCAAAATTCCTATAATGTGCATTGACAATACCTTTTCAAAATTTTGAAAGAGTTAGGAAGGCTCGGTACTCTCTGCCGATTAGTTATCCGTTTTGGAAAATGACCCTAGTTGTAGAACGAACAGCCGTGACAATTCCAACGAACGTTTCTTTGTTTAGTTTTGTATTCATCGAAATGCTGTCACAAGCGAACACAAATAATATAGTATACAATTATTGTCTGAAGAAAACACGCAAATCCTCCACTTATCATGACATTTTTTTTTCATACTCATCAATGAAAAGCAATGTTAACCTTTCATTCTTTGCAATATTTTTTTTCTTTTCATTGTACATTTAAGAGACAGAGAGATCGTCAATTTGTTTTTGCTTTTGTGCTTACTTTGAAAACACATGCCCAAAAAGCAGTGATTAAGAATAGGTTAAGGGTTGCACTTTGATACGTTCGCTCTTCCAAAGATTCGCTAATCCGAATGCCTAAAGGTTTGCTATTCCGAAAAAAAAAAATCGTAGTTAATTCAGAAGGTTTCTTATTAAAAATGTTCCTATTCCGAAAGTTTGTTAGCCCCAAAATTAAATAATAAAGTTCATTACTTTTAGGTCCGTTCTTCTAAAAGTGGAATTGGCCTGACATTCACTTAGGTGAAAACGGTTATCATGAGGTTTTGAAATTTGGAGGATTTGGTTGTTAACTTGTTTCTCCACATTGTGATAGGCGAACCTGAGTGTTCATTTTCCAATTTATAAACCTTTCGATTAGCCTTCGGAGATTCTTATCTTTTACCGAATAAGAAAAGCTTCGTAATTATACTATTTCTATCAATTTTCGGATTGACAAACTGTATGAATAACGAGACTCCGAAATGACGCGCTACAAAATATTTGTTATAACAAACCATATTGTACAATATCGAAGTCACAAACATCCATCCAAGTTACATGGACTTATTGTGTCTTGTCATGACGAAATTTCGCAGTATCGAACCTAATGTCATTTCTGACTAATATAATAACACACATTCTCCTCGGTAACAGTGTGTAACACAAGAAGCAGACGCAGAGGGATTTCTTCCTAACGTATTCGTTTGCCCTCTCAAGCTAAACTTTTTATTTCTATAACGGAGAACATTTCTTTTGCTTTTTTATGTTAATTCTATGTCATAATTAGCTGTGACCTTGTTCGTTAAAAACGAATTTGCATTGTAGAACTCAAGAGACCTACATTGTTCAATATCTTGTTTGTTCCGAACTTCCGTGAGCTATATGTGAACCTCCGTGATGAAAATTATGCTATGTTTGTTGGGTTATAGAGACTGCCTAGATCAGATACATGATAGAAGGGTATGTTATTATTAGGAATGTGAGGATTAAAGTATGGGATAGTGAAATAAGAGGTCGAAATATTGAGTTTCTGTAAAATGCGCTTAAATGGGAGAAAGTGTTTAGCGGAAGAGCAATATTTCAACAGAAATTATGAAATTGGTTAAATCATCAGTTGTCTACCATTACGTACAGGTTAACAGTACAAGCTTGATATTCTGCCAACACGTCAACCTGTCCCTTAAGATATTTCGTTACGATTTTGAACTGAATCAGATTGTTACAAACTATGTTAAATGCTATTCAAATGTAAGTTCAGTACTATTCCCCACGGACGTTCGCTGCTCTGGATAAATGAATAAAAACTTGTTTCTCTGGGAAAATCCTAGTATAATTGGGTTCATATTAAAGCTTGAGTTATACTCTTTCAGGTAAGATAAATGATTTGGAGAATTTCCTACTTTTTAAAATTTTCCTTGTTTTGGCTCAATGGTACATCGTTCAAAATTCTGACCCATATATATTTCGGTAAAATAAAAAAAGGGGATACAGAATACGGAGTTTTTGATTATCCTTTCATTTCGTCTCGCATTTATACAACGTGCATTTTCTTAGAATCTTCCTGTATATAACCACACACACATTATGGTATTATTATTTGAAGAGTTTGTTTGCAAAAACCGATAAGTCCATTTTTGAAGATTTCGAAGTACGGTCTCTGTCATAAAGTACCAAACTATACCTTTTAAGATATATTGGTCACTACATATAAAGGTACATCTTTGAAGTTATGGTCAAAAGAAGCAAACATTTTCTTATTATTTTCTTTATTTTTCTTGACCTTAAATCGCAAATATCTCCATTTGGCAAATATGGACTTATAGGCTTTTGCCGACAAACTCTTCATTTCTTTCTGCAGATACTCCTTTGGGCTATATTACTGAAATTGAAGACCATTCTATTTAGCAAAAAATATATTTATTCCTAATATGAATAATACAATGTTTTGGTTGTGGACCATGGGTATTGATATTTGGTTATTTATAGAAACATAATGATTACAATTATCAATTATTCAAAACTCAGAAAGTTGGGATTGTTCCCATCCGCCATTGGGCTGCTGAAATGTGCATGAAATACGACCTGTGCTAACATAAGGTTCGGGTACATGTTTAATATCTTCATTCCCAAGATGATAATGACTCAGTATACTATTACCAACTCGAGGCCTGTTATACAGTATAACGCTGCTTCTATGTTATGTCTTTTTAAATCCATGAGAGTCTTGTACAGAAGATACAATCTTTTGAAATCTACAGGTGTTTAATTTTTTATCTGCTCTTGATTAATTCACGTTTTCTTTAATACAAAAGTACATAATTATGATATGAATAACCTCACTGTCAGATAACTGATTCCTCTTATTTGTTTGGCGATATAAAACGATTGTGCTCTTAGAATTTTTTAGAACCTTTTTTTTTGTGTAGGATTAGTGCTTAGAACATGTGCATAGGAATGTCTTACTTGTCCCTTTTCTTTTCTCAAGAACCCTTTACACTCTCTTCACTTTCAACTCTAAAAACTTTTAAAAAGATGATGCCACTGCTTTGAAATGCGGCATTAGTCATGAATTGAATGTGGCAATAGAGCATGGTCAATTTCAATTCAGTGTAAAGTTCCCTCCGTTGTTGCTAAGATGGGGTATGAAATCTAACTTTATAGCCTCTCTTTGTTTGTATGTTTGCTTATTTTTTGGCCCATCTATTGCACAGAGCACGGTTTGGTATTGAAAGATCAAACGCTTGAATATACCTTAAACATCAGAGCCTCTTTTTCCCGGTACACACTTTTTGAGAGTGCGTGATTTCTTACCAATATTTAGTTAGGTTTGGGAAGTCCTTCTGAATGATGTTATACATCATAGCAGCTGTTCTTTCAAAATCTGCCCTGAAGTAAAAACCTATGTCTGGCGACTTTTCGTTGCTTTTATAATGCAGGGCCATATAATGTCTATATTAAATGGGTTAGTCAAATATCAGTTAGTGATTGGCCAAACACAGTCACGTGATGGAGGTACATTCGTTATGTTAGAGCATGGGCGAACATTCTTCGTAATAAAAATATTTTCACGTGACAAATGACAGAAGGCGCTAGGACCGCGCGCGCACGGTGAATTAGGCTCTGCGCTGCGCGAACGAGCGATCGAGTGCGTTGTGCTGGTGGTTGACGTTGACGTATGACGTACTTGACTATAAAACCACATGATATAGCAGATGGTGACTTTTGTTGTCGGGAACATGTACCAAACGTTCCACCCTCAGGGTGTGAAATGCTGTTTCGGGAGGCTATAAGTCCCTCGACTTCGTCTCGGGACTTATAGCCTCCCTCGATAGCATTTCAAACCCTTCGGGTGGAACATTCGGTATGTTCCCTACGCCGCCAGTCATCATCTATATAATGTTTTGCCCTCATCGAGACTTAAGTGTGTCACTTACAGCTAAGAAAGGTAAGCAATACGCGCCTAACGCACAATGAATTCATTTACTACGAACAGTTTTGTGTTAGCCTCAGTTATGGAATGCGTGAGACAAAGTAATTGTTGATCTTGGAAGGACGAAGTTTCAATGGTGTTGTTCATAACATATGCTACATGTAGCTTTACTGTTCACCATGTGTGAGTCCTGAGGACTGTTGGCATGAAAGAGGAAATGAAAAGGATAGGAAGAGGCGAAATAGCGAGCGAGAGCATTTTTTCTATAGAGTGTGTGTACCCTAAAAAGGACTGTGAAACAATGAGGAGTGTGGAGCCTCTTCCTATCCTTCTCATTTCCTCTTTAGGGCTTTTTACACTTGTGTTTCTTAACCCCGGACTTTCTCTGACCCAGGACTATCGTTAATCCCGTACCAATTTTTTCAGCTTTTTACACTCGCCAATTAGTCCCGTACTATCTCTTGTCCGGGGCTAAGGAGAAAACTGACCTTTTTACACTCGTCTTTCTTAGCCCCGGACTTTCCAAACCACATGAATATTCATAATTACGCTGTGTACTGTACACGTACACGCACGCACCGGCAGCACTTGATTACCTCGTTTCTGATTGGTCAGTGAGGGTCGCACTTCGTCTCCGTCGCTTAGCCCAGGATTATTTTTTCGTTCTGTTTACACTCACTTGCTTGGCACCGCAATTGCGGTGCTAGCACCGCAATTGCGGTGCTAACCCCTGCTATTTTGCAGGGCCAGATAGTACCGTACTATCGGTGGGGCTAGCCCACTTTGGCAAAAACGAGTGTAAACAGAAAGTGGGCTAAGGATAGTCCCGTACTATCGGTGGGGCTAAGGCCCCCCCTTAGCCCCACCGATAGTCCGGGGCTAAGCAAAAATTTACAAGTGTAAAAAGCCCTTTTCATGCCAACAGTCCTTCTCAGGACTCACACATGGTGAACTGTGACCCCAGCATAGAGTAGTTGTAAAAAAAATAAAATAATAATAATCAAATGGGTGACATCGTGACATTAATAAATGGTTCGTATTGATGACGAGAACACAAAGTGACCTAGATACATGAGCTTGTATTTTCCTCTTTATCTAATCATGATATTTCTACGAGGTACCAAGTTCACTTGAATGTCGCAGTCGAAATAAAGTGGACAATTTATTTCATACTTGTTTGGTAATAAAATACAATTCGACGATGTCACTCTGTAGCATGCAATTTATCCTTTTTATTCTCTAACATACCTTTGTTACCATCGGGGACATGGAGGCGATACATTGGTGTCGAGTCGAGTATTCCTTTAACCTAGACTAAAGTTGCCTATGATGTCAGAATCTCCTTGGATAGGGCGGATTATTATAATTGATGTTGTATTTTTTCATCAATGTCGTTATATCCTTTTTTTTTTTCTTGAAAATATTGCTATATTACACCCTTGACACTGATCGCAAATAACGAAAACTGATGAAATTAAAAAAAAAAACATTGTGCATGTAAAAAGATGTGTGTGTGTGTATAACATGTATAATATGCATAAGTGCAAAAACACGCTTCAAACATATAAGGTGAAATAATTCTAACACCGAATTGATAATAGCGATTATGATAGTATTAGTATTAATAATAATGATAATGATAATGGTAATGATAACGGTCCACACTTTGACATTCTGTTACCTAGAGTGATATAGGCCTATTCATCCATATATTATGCAAGCATGCACAACATTTTAAAATATTGATATTTTGCATTTGAATCAGCAGTGGTAATCAGCAGTGATAATTGTGTAAAAGAGTCCTACCTTTCTTTCTGACGACAAACACTACAATCACAAGCGGTATTATCCAGAACACGGTAGCGAGGGAGACGTATAAAGCAGTCAGATCTGCGCTTGAGGGCTGTGTCTCATCGGTTACCTTGTCTAAATTGTATGAATTAAAGAAAACCAATAAAAATACACCCTGCCAATCTACAAAATGTGACCGTTCATCACAAAATCAACAGAACGTCGAAAGCCTTGACTTATTATGTGAGGACTCAAAATAGGTGAAACGGGCAGCGTAGTCAATCTATTTTATTTCTGAAGAACGATTTTCCTCCTATATTGTTCTTAATTTTAGAATCATAAAACGACGGGAAGTTAATGTTTTTAGCATTTTTTCTAGAACTTTTTTTTTCATGTAAAATAATGTGATTAGGTGTGACTTTTTTTTTCATTTCTAACAAACCAATGACACTTAATCTAAACTCGCATAACTTCTAAAAGATTAAGCTACTGCTTTGACAGTTGGTTTTACTCGTGAATAGAATGTGTTGATAAAGCATGCTCAATTTCAGCTTTTTTAAAATCCCTTCATTGTTTTTTTTTTCATTCTTTTGTTGTTTCATTCATTTGCAGAGCACAGCTTGACAAGAGTTTAATACGGGTTTTATAGACCTTATACTTCAGACTTTATTTTCTCAGGAAACATTTTTCCATGGAGTGTGCTTTTTTCCCCAACATTTAGCTAGGTTTAGGAGAAAGTCTGTTCTTTCAGATTTATGCCCTTAACTAAAATTCTATGTCAAGCGACTTTTCGTTGTTTTGTGATGCACGGTCACATATGATTTTAAAAGACATTCATTTTTGTTTGTTTGTTTTTTGGTCAGGCATTATTGTACCTCTGTTATGCGGCTTGTGAATGTGATACGATACATGTAAGTAGGTCACTTGAACATCACTGGCCCATTGTTTCATAAATGAAGCCTGCTTCTTTTCTTTGCCATACAATTCTTTTTTTTTCTTTTTAATGTGAGTCTTCCTCTTTGAAATTATATTTTGATACGAGTCTTCCTTTTTAAAAGATATAATCAGTTTTCTTCGTACAGCTGAAGTTACACACACACACACACACACACACACACACACGCAATCTGTCTAGTACTTTTAACTTCCTAAATTGGCGAAGGTTAAGATAATCAGCCTGCTGGCTTTGATAATTTCAGTTAATGATAATGGTTCGTAATTAAATTAAACCTATTAAAATATATCAAGGAAATTATAAACGGACAATGTGAATAGTCTGTTTAATGTTAAAAAAAGAACACACGGATATCACATAGATTAAAATTATGACAGCGCAATGAGTACCGTGCGCATCCATAGGGCCACGACAAGACATTATTTCAATTGATGTAGAGGAAAGGAGAAAATTTTTAATTGTATTGTCTTCACCGGAGTTGTTGTTGTTGTTTAATAAGGTGAGAACTATCACATTGCCATATAGTTCCCTGCTGTCAGACCCGATCTGGCCGCATCGATAGCATCCTGCATCACTTTGAGAGACATTAAGAAGTATAAGGTCAAAGTCGGCTTTCAATATAAGTCGGGATTTTAATTGATACGTCACATGAGCCCCGTATTCAATTTCTCCGTAGGCAGGCCATTCCATTGTTAGGACCTCGAAGCTTTGCTTCAAGCACATGGGCGGTAGTTCTTCTAACTTGGCGTACTGCCAGAACTGCAATTCCACTTTGTCGTGAGTTTCCACTGAGCATTTAAGCGTAACATCTGCACCTAATTGTGATTGTAGTGCGTAGTGTGACGTCGCAGAGGTCATTACTGCATCAAACAAAACAAAGAAAAAATGAAAGAACGAGAAAATAGTGAAAAAGGTCAGAAAATACCTTGTTTAATGTAACAGTTTTGTTTTATACACTGATTTGTGTGCGTTTGCTTGTTTGATTATATTTTCGTATGGGTTTCATGGTTAAAACTAAAGAAAATAAGGTTTCCCTATGTTCCTTTAATTGTCTCTGAAGAAAATTTGGAAAAGATGAGGATTGTTGGTCCCTTCCTTGATTCACGTTGATCACAAGAAATTGGAAAGAAAAACACACACAAGTTATCATAAACGGAATTCAAATATTTTCTTAAAGCTTGAAATTGCTTAGAGATTGCTGAGAGAAGTCTCGAAAATACAACGAATACAAATTTTCTCAAATAATAAACATTTTCTCAAATAATATGAGTTTGTGTATTATTATCTCCAAGGATTAATTTTGCATTTCTTCATTTATTTAGAGTATTGATATTGTGTTGATGTTATGATGTAAAAAGGAATGTCCTTGATTTGCTATTTTGTGTTTGTTGAACTGTTATATTTTGTCATTCTGTTGCAGGGCCCCCTAGGATAACATTGTGTAAACCACCGATGGGGCTACCCTGGGTAAAGAAAACTGAATGAATAAAACAAATAAATAAATAAGCCGAAAATTAAAAGTATCAACATCTTACCTTGAAAAACAAACAGAATTAACACAAATATAGGTCTCTGCTGCAGCCGCAATAGCACTGCTATCTCGGAAAACTCGATGGGTTGTGTTATCGGCATAATTCAGTCATATCCTAAATGATAAAACAATGAAAGGCTTCATGAATGATTTACTCTTTCATTCCATGTGCATAATGAAACAAACACAACCAGGCACACATTCACAAACATAATTATATAATCATTCAAGCTCAAGAATTATGACTTCAAAATGAAAAACAAAATTAAATACAACTACTGAATTAAAACCAACCAATTTACCCTCAAAATTTTTGATGAATTTGTCGAGGCCCCACTCAGAAAGCTTGTCAGCCACAAACTCCATTTTGATCAAGTACGTACCAACAAGCGCTCGCTCATGCGTTATAAATACGCTCAGCATACACGCACGACCGTGCGATCGAGTACGCTTTTGCTCTCTGCGCCGCAATCTAGTTCTTTGCATGCAGCACGCAGACAAGAGCCAATCACGTTTCAAAGAAGTGTTGACAAGACGGTTCTAGGTAAAGCGTAAAAACGATTGACTCGATTGTAATCAAATTTGCTTGAAAGTTGATAGAATTCTAATCAAAATAACTACAATTTAGTTGAAAAATATGAACCAAAAATCTAGTCACAAAATGACAAGATATTTTCAAGAGTGTAATTCATCATATTTGAAGTCTCTTGTTTTTCCTCGAAATTGTCGTTGCACTCGGTACCTCGTCGACTACTGTGCCCGTTGCATATTGCATGTCCTTATTAGTTCATGCAGCATGAGGCATAGACATGCCACTGGATCACAAACAATAAAAGGGTGCAGACATTGCACGCTATTTCGTTGCAGCCTTTGAAAATTGAGTATATGAATATAAGAACGACCTAAGACCATGGAAGATCATTTCGAGTAAACTAAAAAAAACTTCATATCTTTTTTTATTTGTCCATTAATATTCTATTTATCTGTGATGGGAAGGCAACATTGTATATACAAATTAGAACATATATTATTATGACAATTAACATTTACATTAATTGTGGAGAGGCCATTTTGTGTGGTGGACTTGGGTCGTTCTTTGATTCATATGGACTTGGGTCGTTCTTTGATTCATATACATGATATTCTGCTATAGAGATGGGAGAAGGATGAGAGAGGGCGCTATTATATGAATGTAAGAATGACCCAAGTCCTTCATTCTTACATTAATATAAGATTTAACTCATTCATTTCAGGCACTTCCGGGGGTAATTAGGATTTATCATTTATACACAAGATGAGTCCATGCATAAGCTACAATTTCCCATGTCAAACTGAATTTGGCCAAAAATTGGACTTGGGTCGTTCTTATATTCATATACTCAATTGCTTCTCCGGAGATCAAGGAATAGAAACTTGAATGCACACATCTAGGGATTTTTTTTCTTTTCATATGCAGAAAAATGTCACATTTCAGTAGTTCGCTTATTCAATGTGCATTAGCCAACTGACAAACACTGTCTGTCCTACTGCTTAGTGTGTGCGTGTTCTTGCAATGTCTGCAAACCCTTCTGCACACATACAAACAGGTATAAAGGTGTATTGAGGGAACACACAAATGGAAATTTATTCAAAAGCGTATGACAAATCATATTCACTTCTCTCATGACTACAAAATGTACATATAGGGGGTTAGCAGCATGCATCGGTGTGCTTTACAAACAATGTCTCGTTGTTGCATAGAACATAGTAAACATAGTAAACATTAGAGGCCCGCTAGTGGGCCAAAGTGTACTTTAACATAATCATTGTTACACATTTACAGTATTTTTGATCAAATTTGTAGAAAATGCGCTTTCAGAAATAAAATTTAAAAAAGAATGTTCCCCAATATGGGGTCTGCCATAGACAAACTTTTTTTTTTCGGAAGATACAAAGATTTGATTTTCTTGCAGGTTTCTCGTGGTTTTTATTGTTAGATTGTAATCTGCATTCAATAAAAAAAGACACTTTTTTTGAATGGTTTACGTTTTCAACCTGGCAAATGTTGTATTTTTATAGGAGGAATATATGTTTGGGAGTGATTTCGAAGACAAATTTACTAGGCATGCTCATACAAGGAATAGAAATAGTGTTACTTCGTTGCAGATTGTTACAGTTTATGTAAATTGCGATATTTGCTGTCACCTTGATAAGTATACGCTTTATCACTTATCATAGCAGTCCTGAGATGACTTGTTGTAATATTGTGTGGATTAACCATGGAGCTACCAAAGTAGCTCCATGGATTAACTATACAGAAGCAGGTATATTTATATTTTTAACACAAAATCAAAAAGAAAGATGTAACAGATGATATGAAATAAGTTCACACTTTGCGTTCTTAGCCCGTGTGACTTCGTTTTGTTACAAGCATTTAAAGTATTGCAACTTGATGATATTTATTCAAATTGTCTGTATCCATGTATCGTTGTATCAAACAATTGCTGCCGTATCCTTTCAGAAAGTTCCGATTATAGTAGAAACATTTACTCGAATCCTGCAAGATATTTAACAAAGTCGCAATTACATAATCAACAATCCCTAATAACTCATTGGCTAGTGTGGCATCACGGACCAGATAGATGCATGAAATGTCCTATACCAGACTCCCTGAAAGCAAGAATGTCACAGTTTTTTTTTTTTTTTTTTTTTTTGTTTGTTTTTTTTATACTAGTATAAAGGAATCTATTTTCACTCAATGTACTTATCGGGTGCAAAATGGTATTATTGGTATTATGGTAAAAATAAGTTTGCAGCTTATCTTTCGTATGTTTTTTTTTTTTTTTTTATTGGGGGGGGGGGTGATTTTGTGAGAAACAAACCTAAGCTACATTCCCCATAAAAGCCAATCAGTATCATAGTCAAGCCATGCTTATGCTGACAGTCTTCTGACCTCCTTGTGGAATAGAAGAAAATACTCCATTTTCTGTGTGTGTGTGTGTGTGTGTGTGTGTGTGTGTGTGTGTGTGTTTAGCAACCATGAATGTTTAAGAGTTGTGTTATACATGTAGTAGGCCTATGTGCTGGGTATTCCTGATTTAAAAAAATGAATTTTTGATATAAGAAATTCGAATTTTTTGATGGCGCGAAATGGAATCTGTGGTATCAGAAAATCGTTTGAAAAGTGAAATGGTTTGCCATATGAAAGAATGAACACTAAATTGCAAGGAAAATATTGATGCTGTGAGGTCGGGTTTGAGTATGGCTGAGGTAGACAGGCAGGTAATAATTTAGTATTTCTTTGCGTTTTATGTCACAAACTCTATTTTATATCATAAACCCCATATGTGACCGTGCACCACAAAACAAACAAAAATTCGCACCCCTTGATTTCACGTGAGGACTCAAAACAGGTGAAATGGGTCAACTTCACCAATCTTGAGTTTTTCATATTATTTAAAAGAGTAATCATTCTCATACATTATTCTTCAGTTTTGGATCATAACACGAATGAGAAAGTGTGTTTTATAAGTTTTTCTACAATCCCTTTTGGGAGACAGTATAGATAAAGAATGATCAGGTATGTATAACAAGCCCCTTTTCATTTCTTGAAATCCTTTGTACACTCTCCACTTTCAAGTCTAATAACTTTTGAAAGGATAGTGCTAGTGCTTTGTAAGTTAATGGGCATAATGTGTTTATAGAATATGCTCAATTTCAGCTTAATCTGATAGTTTCTTCATTGTTGTTGCTCCGGTGGTTGACATCCTGTGTTTTGTCCCTTTCATCTCACAGCCAGCACGGTTTGGTAAAGATTAAGCGCTTGAATAGAACCTGTACTTCAGAGCCTCTTTTCTCAGTACACACTTTTCCAGAGTGTGTGCTTTCTTTTTCAGTATTTAGATAGGTTAGGGGAGTCAATTTGAATTGGGTTATACATCATTTTAAAGGTTAGAGTCTGCTCTTTTAGCACCGGCCCTCAACTAAAATCCATGTCGGGAAAATTTTTGTTGGTTTTGTGGTGCAGGGTTACATATGATAAATGTTAATGAGTAAATTTGGCTGTACTTTTTTTTTTCTTTTGAGAGGGGACCCCTTGTGAGGTAATAAAAGTATAGATACTCCTCCAAATAACTTGTTCATTGAAATTGTAAGATTTCCATCATAGAACAAAAACTATATGTGACCGTGCACCTCAAAACGAACATAAATTCGCACACACTGATTTTTCGTGACGACTGAAAATAAGTGAAATGGGTCAACATAGCCGAACTTGACTTTTTCATATTTTCTGAAAAAGCGGGTCTTCTTTTACATTATGCTTAAATTTGGTATCACAAAACGGGCAGGAAATTGTGTTTTTTTAGCAGTTTATCTCGAACATTTTTGGTCGAATAGTGTGATTAGGTGCGTCAGTAGAATCCCTTTTTCATTTCTTAAAAATCTTGTCCACACTCTTCACTTTCAACTCTAATAACCTTTGAAAAGATAATGCTACTGCTTTGAAAGGTGGCATTATTTATGGACAGAATGTGTTAATGAAGCATATTCAATTTCAGTTTAATCTGGTAATCCCTCCATTGTTGCTACTGTTTTTTGTCCCCTTCATCGCACAGCCAGCACGGTTTGGTAAAGATTAAGCGCTTGAATAGACACTGTACTTCAGAATCTCTTTTCTCAGTTCACACTTTTCCTGAGTTGGTGGTTTCTTTCCAATATTTAGGTTAGGAGAGTCCATTTGAATTGAGTTATACATCATTTTAAAGCTTAAGGTCCGCTCTTTCAGAATATGGTCTTAACTAAAATTTCATGTCTGGCGACTTTTTGTTTGTTTTGAGGAGCAAGGTCACATATGTATGTATATTTGAAGATCTTGCTCGCAAAAGGCTCTAATCCATATATATACTTTTTTAAAATAGATTTAGTGCCTTTCGAAGCAAGGTCTTCATATACGTATGTTTCCATCAGTATTTCTTTTTCTCGAATGCTGTCGATGATAATGCTTCAGGATAATCAATTCAACAATCTCAGTCCAGAAAATATTTCTTGTTCCATTTGTTCGATTTTCACAAAATGTTATCACCGTGACGGTCTCACACAATTTGCAAAGAACAATTGCAGCTATAAGTGTTTTCGTAGACCTTATCTGAAAATGATAAAAAAGCTACATGTTGTATTCTCAAGAATAACTGAAAACTAATCTATTATATGACATTGTCCCCCCCCCCCAAAAAAAAAAAAAATAAAAATAAATAGATAAATGAAAAATAAACAATAATAATAAATGAATAAATAAAAGGTCTGTCTAGCCTACACTTCCTGGACTGCGAAGCTTGTTTTTCACGTAAGAACTTTATACCACAATGTAACAGTGCGCCATAACTTCGGACTTGAGGGATCAATGTAAACAAGAAAGAAGCATTGAACTTAAAACCACAGGAATGATTACATTACCTCTTTGAAGACATAGCCAGGATATTAAACTTAAACGGTGAAAGCATAATCCATCAAACTCTCGTTTCTCGTCTCTCGTCTTCAATCGAGATAATCGTTGCACTAGGTATCTCGTCGACTACTGTGCCCGTTGCATATTTCATGTCCTTATTAGTTCATGCAGCATGAGGCATAGACATGCCACTGGATCACAAACAATAAAAGGGTGCAGGTATTGCACGCTATTTCGTTGCAGCCTTTGAAACTTGCTTCTCCGGAGATCAAATAATAGACACTTGAATGGACACATTTGGGGATTTTTTTTTTCTTTTCATATGCAGAACGATGTCACATTTCAGTAGTTCGCTTGTTTAATGTGCATAAGCCAACTGGCAAACACAATCTGTCCTACGGCTTAGTGTGTGCGTGTTCTTGCAATGTCTGCAAACCCTTCTGCACACATACTAGGTGTTTCAAAAAACATTTCCCACTTTTTATTCGTAATAATTCAAAAACTATATATCAGATAACATTGCCATTGATATGAGTGATAGCTGAATAGTTTCACAGTTAGGTTCCAGACTTTGCTCTATTTTCAACCCTCTGTACAAAATTTCACTTTGCACCGGGGTCAGTGGGTGTGTATGGGAGTGTGTGGTCAACACCTTGACAATTGTCCTGAACAATGGCCAGGGTTTGGATGCTTCATTATTCATTCATGAGAAATTCCACTATCACAGCTAGTCTTTATTCAGCCTCCGGCAGTATCTGTGCAAAGTCAAACGCCTGTCCATACTGTCGTTGAGTCGCGTCAGTACTCTCCCTACTTCTGAAAAACAAAATTACAATGAATACCTTCTGTTCTATCGTAAACGTGGTGACAGGAAGTAAAGAAAATCAATTAGAGTATGTATACACTTGTGTATATGGAGCTTTAATAAATGTAGAGGTATTTTTGTTCGATCCAGAGAGAAATGGATTGAAATAGGAGAAAAATCAACGAAGCATTTTTTGAGGTTAGAAACGCAGAATGCAAAGAGAAAGGAGATTAATGCTGGTTTGAAGAAAGACAAAGTTACTGTTGATGAGAAGTGTATTTTAGAAGAGATTTATTTATATTACAGCAAATTATACCACTCAGACAAGTTACATAATTCTTGTGAATATCTGCAAAACTTGAATTTTGTTACTTTGTAAAAGAATGACAATTTAAGTTGTTAGGGAATCCTTACAGAAAAAGAATGCTTTGAAGCCTTGATGTCGATGGAAAATAACAAATCCCCCGGCAGTGATGGCTTAAGTGCTGAATTTTATAAGATTTTTTGGGATTATATTAACGATTTATTGTTAGACAGTCTGAATACAGGGTATAGAAATGGTACATAATCTGATAGCCAAAGACACTCTTTATTAACACTGCTGTTGAAGAAGGATGATAAACGAAAACTTGATAATTGGCGCCCAATATCTTTGTTAAAGTAGACATTCAAAGATCTCATTAAATTCTTCAATTTTGATAGGCATCATTAGAAAGCTCAGAAGACATAGAAGGCAATGGAATTTGTTACCTCGCTTTCGCGTTGCTAGAAAGAAGTAAACGCTCACGAAAAACTGCGGTTATCTGGAGCCTGATAAGGGCCAATTCGTCAGGAACGATGCTCGTTTCGCCTGACGTCACGCACTGGATTTGCGGACTCTGCCCTGTGAATGTGTGTACAATGTTAACGGAGGTACAACCTGATTCCTTTGCACTTTATTTCCTTTATATGTAATAGTCGAACTAAATGAAATATAAATGTTCATGGTTTAATAGTAATGAAGAAACATTTCTCTCTCGATTTTTTGTAATTCGTACAGATATTTTTGTCAATATTCAGGAATTCAAGCTACTTAGGTAATCTTATTTTTCTTACGTTTGTAATTTTACCACGTTCAAGTTTCGCTGGTAATATAAAGCGTTTGATTGAAAATCACGAGGATGTCCGTGACAGGATTGATAATCTAAGACATGATGATGTTGGCAATAACAAGCAGACTTACGAAAAATGGCGAAATATAAAAATAGGAGAGATTTTAAAACGAGGATCGATATAACATCTTGTGCAGCCCAGTCTCGTAGCTCGCGATCGCTCGCATGCAATATGTACTTGTATTAATCCGCGGTGAAGTGGCTCTACTGCTGCGATCCGCATTGGTAGCTGCTCGCCGCACCACCATCCTCATAGTCCACTGCCTGGACTGTTTTGTGTGATCATTTACCGCGCGCACACACCGCTACAGCACGCGTATGCCCCACCGTACGCTCTTGTATTAATTTGCCGCGCACGCACGCATCTCGACCTCCAAAACAGTCCAGTCTGGTTTGCCAAGTCTCCCCGAAATATTTCGGAAAAAATTGGCCCCACCCCCATCCCCTCATTCATTTCGAGCATCCTGATTGGTCGATGAGATCGCGTCCAGCAGGCAATTTGTGGGATCGAAAAAAGTCGATCGATCTCTAATCTTGTAGCCTTATTGCAAACAGGTATATTGCATGTAGCAATATAACATACGTATTTTACGCCAATATTTGTATTAATCTCCACATATATTGATGGAATTCCAAAATTATTTTTCTTTTTATTTAAAATTGCTCAAATCATATATCTTAGAGATCATAAGAGGAGAATGAAATTAGAACGTACATAAACCCTGCGTAAGATTAAGACTAACTTCTACTCGTTTCCATAAATGTTATAAATTAAATTATAAATATCACAATAACCAGCATTTTAAATCTATTTTTCGACAGAAAAAAATAATTTAGAAATTAAGAATAAAAAAATTGATAAATACGTGTAGAAAAGATATTCGCCCATTTAAAACATCGTGACTTATCGTACATGTCAATTTCGAGGTGGCTTTTACTTCTCGATCGGGGATCCCCCTGATCGCGTGTACAGCATACAGCTTGTGCAACAAATGTGCCTTTTCGTATTGATTCCGAGTCTTGCGTTTTCCGACCAAAATCTGTGCAGCATTTCAAGTATTTCCTCCAATGCCGACTGGTTTCGGCAATAGTGTGGTGTTCCAACTTCCAAGCTGCACCGTTGTGCGTTGATATTCTTCGCAAACTAGATCTACATGATGGACCAGACTCTCCGAAAGCTGTGGCTCTTGTCATGCCTTTGAAGTCTTTAATTTCGGACCAGATGAGCAGGGCTATGGATCTTGCTTGGCCTGCGTGACAAAGTCGAAGACTCAAGCGGCCTAGCGGTAAGCTAATCATTTAACGTTAGATCTATCCAGTTTCTACAAATGATTCCTCAAGGCAACTTTCATTACGTGTCTCTTGTCTTGAATTACAAACTGTAACTGTAGGCCCCTAGTTCAGAGTTGAACAACAAAAAAAATGATTGTAAAACTAAATGTAGTTAAATGTCTGGCCTCTGGGCCGGGTAGGGTAAACACATGTCAGGCTTCTACTACAGTACTACTCTTGTGAGTGTTCCTAGGTGTACTGAGCTGAGTCAAATCCTGTGTAATTGTAATAAATTGTTAACACCGTAACACTGTAACTGCACTGGTTTAATTGTTTTGTACAGTACAGTGTAACTTTCTCGCATACAAATGCAATTACACATAGGCCTACTGCCTTAGCTTTAATCTGTGAGACACAGCCTGTGTCTCGTCGGCTTTGCTCCTCTACACAGACAGAGGAGCAATCGAGACACACGCTGAGGCCCACAGACTAATTCTTCATGTGCATGTACATTGAGAAAAAACTCAAATAGGAACATGCTTCAGTATGCAAATGTACTCATACTGAAAGGGGACAACTTTGCACAACAGGTAATGACAATAGAACCAGACAGGGTTTGCCTTTTGAACACTTTAATTCGGTCTACGGTACCGAATCGTCAACATACAATTGTAGGTCCTCTGAGGACAGTCGCCATCTTTCGTTCTTCTTTCCGCCCTCTCTCGGCGTATCTGTTACAATCGTTTACACATTATGTTCCCTTACAATACTTGTTAATCTATAGATTAAAATTATGCAGTCTTATGGCTATGCGATATGCATTGAAGAGACTGCAGGCATTATTAAAATCACATGTGCAATGTAGAAAATGTTTTTTATTTTAATCTTACTGGGTTTTTTTTTTTCTTATTTTTCAAATAGGGGGACTGCATCTGGAGACACCAAAGCATTTCGAGCAGTGTATGGAAAATTTGGTGAATTACAATCGGAACTCAAGTCATCAGTCCCGCTGTTGCCCTGACAGCCACTGCAGAGATGCCAACCGTTACGGAATATGCATGATGTGTATTTCCATATGAATTCAAGGCTTCCATCACCAGTTCATTGATGTTAGTATGGTCATTGTTGTTACGCATCTTTCACTATTGTTCAGCAGTTGAGCTATTCATATTTTAATTTTGACCTCATGCATATTACGTAATGGTTGGCATCTCTGCCACTGCAACCAGAGATGTGCGTAGCAGTATCATCGAAAACTTTGGTCTTCGCAATTATGTGTGGGTAAATCAGTTGCCGGACAAGCAAAATATAAAACATGTTGTCAAGTCTGCTGCAAGAGATTTAGATACAATGTTCAAGTGGCTGGCAGATGACTTGAAGATCCATGGTGCATGTTGTGAAAGGATGATAAGAAAAATGTGCAGTAATGTGTACGCGACCTTTATGGCACTGCTTCCAGAAGGTTGCCACAGGTATGTTAATAAGTTTATATGTACCACCAGAACATGGAAACTGATATCCAAAAGGAAATTGTTGACAGCATGTTAGCAACAGATGGTGAAATCAGAGTTCTGATAGCTACCATTGCATCTGGCCTGGGTGTTGACGTAAGCAACGTACACAGTACGGTTTTGTGTTGATGCCCAAGTGATCTAGACGATTATATCCACTTTTTAAAAGCACTCAATTTTCAGGCCTTATCAGATATACTGGTAACATGAAGAATCATGTGCAGCTGTACAGCTGTACATCGTAGCTGAGATTTTTTTTTTTTTTTTTTAATGAAAAATGTCACGTATACACGTGCACATGTAGCTTAGCTTGTACCTTTGGGATTTGAAAATTGTGTTTTAGAGAATTCATATGATTGTTTTAAAACAAGAATCCACTGTGGGTGTTTTTCCTCCTTAAGGTTTGTAATGGTGAGTGGTTGGTACATTGGTTTCTGGTGTACCTGAATTTTTGCTGTTCCATGCTCCATGTACAATAATTTTCTTTTTTATCACTGCAATTACTGTACCTTGCTCTTATTCATAGAAGCAAATACAATGTACATTTGTACACACCTACTTTTCATACTGTACTTTGTTTTTAGGCGTGAATATTTTCATTTCATTGGACATGTTGATGGGTACATATCATAATTACAAGTGATAAAATTATGGAAAAGTTGAAATATTTTAGTTCAAGGTTGTGTTTTTGTGATGTAGTGGATTACATGTACATGTACATACAGACCATGCCTAGTGGGGATGGGCTGTGTGTTTTGGGTGTTTGGGTGGGTGTTTGAAAATCGAACTGAAAATGCTGTTTGTCTGCACATGTAATTGTACATCGCATGTTCATCTATGCATACATGTACATACAAGTGTACAAATGTGTAGAGTGTGTTTTTGAGTTGTACAACTACCAAGAACTTGTTTACATATAATACTTTCTTTACATACAAAATCATTCATGAGAAGTACAGTATGTTCTTTGGCCCATTTTGATAAAACTAAAACTAGTTCTGTTAATGCACATGAACATTTGTACCTATAGTTTGAACTGTGTAGCAATGAATTTATTTTCTTTTTTGAACTTCGAAGCATTTTTTTTTAAACCAAGAATTGTTGTAAAGCGCAACAAATGAAAAAACAAAGATTTCTTTGTCATAACTTGTAACCAGTTTTTGTGTTAATTCTGTGTTTTTGATGTGTAATGAGAGTCTACTACACATGGTTATCAGACTGAAATGTGACATATCAAATTATTTCTCTGACATCAAAATTCAGAGTCAAACAGTTTACAATGTATTTTGTTTGAAATAATGCACTGTTGTTGAACAATGATCATGAACTATCATGAATATACAGTAAATGTATTGTATATTACAGTACTGGTACATGTACATGTACAAATGAAAGTGTATAATGAAGGAATTTCAAGAGCATGGAGAAACAACTGAAATATGCCTAATATTTTATCAACTTTAGAACATTTAATTTCAGTTCCTTATGAGTACTTGGTGGCACAGAATATCCAACTTTAAAGACACTTATAAAAATACACCTGAGGAATTATTTTGAATGTCCTTCCCAGAGTGACAACTTTTTGAACTCATTATTGACAGTTGGGAGTGGGATGCTAGCTTTGAAACTTCCTTGGTAGTTGTACAACATTAACAGTTTTACCATCATGGCCAAATTTTTATAATGAAGGCTTAAGAAGTAATGTGATTTAAAAAATGTGCAAGTTATACATATGCTCAAATTACACTACTCGTAGTCCATTTGTTTTCACTTTGCGGTCTGCTCTTACTGTACATGAAATGATGAAGACTACACAGTATATTTAACAGTACATATATTGCACATATGTGTAATGTACATGTACACTGTACATTGGACATTTCAAAGTACAATAGTGATAAATTGATGTATTTCCTGACCACACCTCAACACTGAAAAAAAAATCTAAACTTATTTACCAATAATCAGGTGCCATAAATGTTGAAAAAAGTAAAGTCTACTACACTGTACAGCTGTATGTACAAAGTACATATACAATGTTTTAATTTGGATGTGATTTGTAATAGGGGGTTTAATCAAATTGCTAACATGTGAGTGAGTGTGTGTGTGTGTGTGTGTGTGTGTGTGTGCACATGCGTGTATGTGTTTGTGTGTGTTGTGTGCATGGCCCACACATTTCCCAAGCATAATTTCACACTGATATCCCCCTTAAATGTTTGTGAATTAGAAAAAAACAAGTTGCTTTGTCAGATTGTCTTTTGATATGAATAGGCCTACTTATTTAATAATGTATATATACATGGAGCTACTATTTTGAGCAAATACAGGTATGGTTTGCCAAAAAAAAAGGAAGATATATATTGTTATATGTATATATATATATATATATATATATATATATATATACATATGTAACCTTTATATGCATATGCAGAAGGGCAGTTCAACCAAATCTGTTCACTTGTAATGCCAGAGACAAATGGACCAATATCTCTAGCAAAAATGCTCTTAAGCGTCTTCATCTTGGTTTACTAAGTTTAGCTTTACTATAATCATGAAGACTAACAAACAAAAAACTGAGTGACGGGGTATTCTTACAACAGGGATATTGGTCTGATTGTCTCTGTTACAGAAATTATCAAAGTGAATAGTGTCGGTCTAACTGCCCAGTAGGCCCTACATGAAGTGGTGATAAAATTATAAAAGTTGTACAAACTTAGCGCAATTCTTTAAATTTAGACTGCTCTCTAAAAAAGGCACCTTCTGGTTCCTTACATGTACTTCAAAACTTTGCGCTACAAATTGTGTAATGTGGTTGTACCCTATCCCCTTCACCTCCACCACCCCTGATCAGAATATGCTTGATATCTTGTATACCATAGCTAAGTAGCGGTTCATAGAACCTACATCTCACAGTCCTGAGCTTACATTACAAAATTACATTGTTATTTAGTGGGCCACAAGTGCCTATGTCAATTAAAGAATTTCTTTAATTTCTGAATATTTCATCATACAATATTATTAAGGAAGAATAATTGATGACAAAATTATTTCCTTTAATGAACATGATTGGCACAATCCCCCCCCCAAAAAAAAAAAAAAATATTGATCCCCTTTACCAACAATAACATCGCAAAACAAATCTTCCAACTTTTCTTGAGGTCCACATCTCACGTCCTTCACAGAGTTCTTTGCAGTTTTATGTAGTGTTTGGACGTTAGAAGTGGCACATCACAAATCATACATCGGCGAGCTGGCGATTTGTAGCTCGCCACTTTCAATCTCAAGAATAATATTCAAGTCATCATCGAATCTGGGCACAACAAAGTCCAGAACACCACGTGAAAGTAGGTCGGACATGACTGCAACCATAACTTTCAGCCAGTCAAAAACGTTGCACGAATCAGCTGTGCAACAATGCATGGTACGGATCACTGAAGAACTGAGTACATGTATCGCATTGCATTGTGATCAAAGAGTTCGCTCTTTGATTGTGATAATGTGTGTTGTGCAAAAATGCAGGCATCTCTGTGCACATAATTAGTAATTGTTGCAGATCGCACTGTATTCACGGTGCAATGCACACAGCTGGCTGCAGATCGATCGATCCCACATAACTTTTCTGTGATCGATCCCTTAGTTTTCATGCATACGCAATGGCTTGCGAGAGATAGGGCATTACGTAAGCATACCTAATATTATGAACTTTTGACCCTACGCACTGTCAAACCATTCTGGACGTTTTTTTCGGACAGGTTTGTTGGCGCCCTCATCGATATCGAGCGGTTACAGGGGATAGCGCGATAAGCTGTGGAGCGCGCGTGGATGCGTAATGATAAGAAAACGTCCAGAATCTGGACTACCATCCTCACTGCCTGCGTGCCTGGCCTGTTACATAAATGATTAGCCAAATCATGGAAGTACTTTCATTGGCGTAGGAATTTAGACGTGAACTACTCCTACTTGCCATGATTTGCATTACCACATGTGTTTGTTTACGTTTGCGCCCGATAGGATCTAACCAGGGAGGTGGGAAGAGAAGGGGTGGAATCTTCGACATCGACAAGGTTCGAGTCGGTGTTTTCGCAAGTAAATGCATCACTGCAGCTTCACCAGTGTGCACGCATTCGCTCGTAAAGCTTCCGTAAATGAAATCTGCTATGATAGCTATCAGTCACGCCACTGCGCCTACCTAGCTGTAGTCCAGATACTAGACGATTTTAATCGTCCGCATTCCCCACTAACACACGCATACACATGCATGCACGCACATGATGCGCCCAACCGCTGCTTGCGACACTCCACCAATTGGTACTCCCGTTTAAAAAAGAAAAAAAAAATCATTCAGGAGGGGTGAATTGTGTAATACAGTGTACATACGAGTGTACATACAGACACCATCATCGTACGTCCGTACGTACACGGGTACACTGCCTACGAATACAGTCCAAGAAGTGGACTAAACTAGCTGCTGACATTAAACCGGTCAGACCAAGGAGGTACAATACTGTCAGTATACTAGGCTAGCCTTGAATGCCGTGACTATGGTAACGTCTAATAGCAGGGCGGACATAAGCACTTCCCGATTGCTCGGGCAAGTGTGACAATCAAAGTCGTACAAGTGTTCTGAACAAGGAGAAAAATGCTTCACCGAATCGGGCAGGCAAATAATTTTGAAGCCACCTTCTTTCTCCATATTTTCCCTTCTGATCAGCAAACCCATGAAATCATGCACATGTAAGCCCAAAACGAACAACTCTTTAGCGATGTCACGATTTCAACAACTGTTGAACACTGACTTACTTGAAGAAGCCCGGGTATTGCATTGCAATGCCACATCAACGCTCATCGATATCGAACAAAGTTTGTTTTTATTCCAATACGATGTATTAGCTTATTTTGGAAGTAAAAAATAGCGGTAGCAGAAAAACTGCCATTTTTTTGCTCGCCGTTAGCTACCTACAGGTGAGTCGGGTAGTCCGGAGACTTTAAGCTTTAAAATGATGTATAATTCATATCAAATGGACTCCCCTAACCTATCTAAGTATTGGAAAGAAAGCACAAACTAGGGAAAAGTGTGAACTGAGAAAGGAGGTTTTGAAGTACAGTGTCTATTCAAGCGCTTTTAATCTTTACCAAACCGTGCTGGATGTGCGATGAATGGGACAAAAAACAGGAAGTAAACCACCAAAGTAACAACAATGAAGCGATTACCAGATTAAATTGAAATTAAGCATGCCTCATTAGCACATTCTATCCATAATTAATGCCAACCTCCAAAGCAGTGGCACTATCCTTTCAAAAGTTATTAGAGTTGAAAGTGAAGAGTGTGGACAAGGTTTTTCAGAAATGAAAAAGGGATTCTAAAGACACACCTAATCACACTATTCTACCAAATATGTTCGAGATAAACTGGTAAAAAAACACACTTTCCTGCCCGTTTTATGATACCAAATTTTAGCATAATGTAAAAGAAGATCCGCTCTTTCAGAAAATATGAAAAAGTCAAGTTCGGCTAGGTTGACCCATTTCACTTATTTTCAGTCCTCACGCAAAATCAGTGTGTGCGACTTTATGTTCGTTTTGAGGTGCACGGTCACATATATGGATATGATGTCAATTATGTTGTAGGATAATGACTTTATCAATCTCAATTTAGAAAATGACTCCTGTTTTTCGACGTTGGCACAGAGTTATTACGGTGTACTACAGATAGCAGAGAATATGTGCGGCTATAAGTGTTTTCGTATACAACATCTGAAAATGAGAGAAGAGCTGCATGTTGTATTCTGAAGAATAAATGGAAAGTAATGTATAATTTTATGCTTGCCCCCTACCTCCCTCCCTCTCCTCCCCCCCCCCCCCTCTCTCTCCCCCAAAAGGGCCTGTCTAGCCTATTCTTCCTGGACTGCGAGTATTGTCTTTCACGAAAGACCGTTGTACCACAATGTGACAGTGTGCCATAACTGGGTAACTTGAGTGATCAATTTATTCAAAGGAAGAAAGATGCAATCGGTTTAAAACCACACGAATGGTTACATTACCTCAGCTGCAAAGACATGGTCAGAATATTAAACTTAAACGTGGAAAGCACAATCCATCAATCTGAAGTCTCACGTCTTCCCTCGAAATTGCCGTAGCACTCGGTACCTGGACTACCACTTTGCCCGTTGCCAAATGACATGCCCTTAGGTTCATGCAGCATGAAGCATTTCACGTCATTAGATCACAAACAATAAGACAGTGCAGACATTGCACGCTATTTCGTTGCAGCCTTGAAATTTCTCTTGAAGTCAAATAACAGAAACTTGAATGCACACATTTGGGGATTTTTTCTTTTCTTTTCATATGCTAACAATGTAGTGCAGTCAATCAAGCGCTTTTTAGGGGATAACCCACCACGTATTGCAACAGTAGGGATTTGACTGCAGTGCAAGTCGTTGAGGCCTCCTGAACACCATACTAAAAGTCCCCAAAAATCCATGGGGCAAAATAGTGAAATTTGCATAATATGCAGATTAGTACTTGTGATGAGATTAAATTAACAAATCTCAGCTTCCCGTTCTCCAGTTTTAAAGATTTAAATACATAAACTTATATTTTGTAGGTCAATGAACACGACGGATGCCTTTTCGAATTGTTCATACAAAAATACATGTAAGTTACGTAAAATGCAAATTAGCGGTAACTGTAATAAAACAGTCATAACAACAGTACTCACGTTGGCATAATGCACGTTTTGCATATGTTAAACAAAAATACATGTAAGTTACGTAAAATGCAAATTAGCGGTAACTGTAATAATACAGTCATAACAACAGTACTCACGTTGGCATAATGCACGTTTTGCATTGTATGTTAAACATATACATTGTAAAGCAATGTCTCCTGTATTAGTCTCATTGCATTTCTTCGAAAAAAAAGTACCCTTGCTATAAGGCACGATCGAATTTTGACAGCATGTACGTTTGGAACATATATATTCGCGTTTATGAATAATATTATTTTCTATTTTGACAAAAGGATAAAGGGCATTTTTTGGGTACACGCCACAGGGTCTCCCTTCAGTAAGCATCCTCTTTGTTGTGTAGATCTAGTAAAGCAATTAATCTTCTATCAAATTTTCTTGACTTTTCGATTATATAAATGAGTGTATTTGATGCATGGCAGGAACTACTTTTAAAACCATTCACACTAGAACAACTGTATTAGCATTGCTAATATCCTTATTTTGTAATGAGGGTGCGAGCGTAGGTGTAAATTTAGACACTTCCTTCGGAATTACCTGTTGCACTGCAGTGGAATTCCAACTGTTGCGATTAGTGTTGTGTGAAACCCCTTTTTGACTTGACCAATGAAGCATTTCAGCAGTTCCCTTCTTTAACTTGCATTGGCCAAATGACAAACACAGTCCTTCCTACGGCTTAGTGTGTGCGTAATTTTCCAATGTCTGCAAACCATTCTGCAGACTTACAGACAGGTATACAGGTGTATTAAGAAGACACACAACTGAATTCATTTAACAGCCTTTGACAGCCCATATTCACTTCGTTCATGACTAAAATAAGCAGTAAACATCATTGTAAAATACACAAAATGTTACGTTTTCTTTGTCAGAAAAGAACCTAGCAAACTTTGAAGACCTTTGAAAAGAGGAGCGCCAGTGCGGCACAGTGTACTTTTACATGATTATTATGGAAGCACACTGACAGTAATTCTGCCAAATTGGTAAAACATGTGACTATGCGTTTTCGGGAAGAAGATTAAAAATGATATCCCTAATTTGGAATACTGTGATCCTCCATTACAAAACAAATAAAAAAGTTGCCAGATATTTAGTTTTAATTAAGAGATAAGATTCTGAAAAAGCAGACTTCAAGCTTTAAAATGATAACTCATTTCAAATAAACTTGGATCATAAAGAAAGCAAATACACTGTGGAGTGTGAACTGAGAGAAGGGGATCTGAAGTACAGTGTCTTTTCAAGTGTTTAATCTTTACCATGCCGCGTTAGCTGGGCGATAAATGAAACAAAAAGCAGGATGCTTACCACCGAGGCAACAACAATGAAGGGATTATCAGATTATGCTGAATTTGAACATGCTTTTCTGACATGTTCGGCAATAAATAATTTGCGCCAATTTTCAATGCAGTAACACTTTTATTTTCAAAGTTTTTGGAGTTGAAAGTGAAGAGCACGGGCTGTTTTTTTTTTTAAGAAATGAAAAGAAGTCTCTGTGAGAAACCCCTCCCCACACTATTTTATCAAAAAGTGTACGAAAAAGAAACTGCTAAAACACCAGTTCTTGTGTGTTCCACGATCTCAAACTTTAGTTTAATGTAGAGGTAGACTTACTCTTTCAAAAAAATATGGACAAGTCAAGTGGGAAGGTTGACCCATTTCATCAATTTTCAGACCTAAAAAAAAAAAAAAAAGTTTTAAGAAATGAAGAGAGGACTCTATGAGAAACCCCTCATCACACAAAGCTGCTGAAAACACACGTTCATGTGCGTTCTTTGATACCAAATTTGAGTATAATGTAGAAGTAGACTTACGAAATAAAAAGAAAGAAAGATAGGGTGGGTTGTCCCATTTCACCGATTTTCAGTAAAAAACAACAACAATAACAACAATCAGTGCTTGCGACTTTTTGTTGGATTTGTGATGCACTGTCACGTATAATTATGAATGTATATAGTATTCATCTTCGTTTATTTTTTCTCGAATACTGCCAATTGCTTTGCTATTGTCATTACGTTTGTAAATGTCATGTAAATTATGCTTTCGAATAAGTAATTCAACAATCTCAGTCCAGAAAATGACTCTGGTTCTGTTCGTTCGATCTTCGCACAAAGTTATCACCGCTACGTTCTATTATACCACAGATTGCAAAGAAAGCCTGCAGCTGTAAATGTTTTCGTAGACCCCATCTGAAAATGTGCGAAGAGCTACATGTTTTATTCTCAGGAATATCTGGAAACTGCTGTATAATTATGTGACTGCCTCCTATCCTCCCCCTCCCCCCCCCCCCCAAAAAAAAAAAAAAAAAAAAAAAAACAGGCCTGTCTAGCCTACATTTTCTGAACTGCGAAGCTTGTCTTTCACTAAAGACCTGTAAACCACAATGCCACAGTGCGCCATAACTTCGTAACTTGAGGGAACAGTTTCACAAGGAAGAAAGATGCAATCGGCTTAAAACCAAATGAAAGGTTTAATTACCTCTTCGAAGACAGGACCAGAATATCAAACTTAAACGTGGAAAGCATAATCCATCAAATTGAAGCCTTCATGTCTTCCCTCGAGATTACCAAAGCACTCAGTACCTTGACTATAAACACAGTGCACTCGTTGCAGATTACATATACCCTTTAGTTCTCTCATACCTCCTTGGTTCATGCAGCATGAAACCTAGACATGTCACTGGATCACAAACAATAAGAGGATGCAGACATCGCACGTTATTCCGTTGCAGCCACTGGCGTAGCCAGGGGGGGGGCGATGGGGGCGGTCGCCCCCCCTAAGATTTGGACCGAGGAGTTGGGAGGCGGAAAAAAAATGCGTGTATACTGTATGCATGCACATGAAGCGGGTCTCCTTTGCAACCTTTCATCAAATGAGATATATTTTTTTGAATATTTCACTCAAAGTGTGCACCAGATCGTTGAATTTCAATTCAAAATATGCAAAATCTCTCGTGCTTGGGAGGGGGATACCCCCTCCCAAACCCTCCCCCTCTTTGCCGCTTTCCCTAGCTAAGTACACTTTTTAGATTAAAAAAAAATCTGAATAATTCTGAGTGCACAAGACTTTTCACTAATATTCCGAAAACTGAAGGTTCCCTCATTTATAAGGGGAATTTCCCCTTTTAATCGACCCTTTCCTCCCTCAGCCCCCCCCCCCATTTTTTTTTTTTTTTGATTACCCAAATGTTGATTCCATCAAATATGCTTATTATGCGTATACGAGATATCTCAGTTTCAGCCTTAAAAAGATACAAGCTCCATCGGAAGGGAAGAGTGGAGATAACACTCGCCAACGCCTTCTTCCTGTCCCCCCCCCCCCCCCGCCATGCAAAGAAGTAGACTGTGGCTATACCAAGATCGCTTTATTTCAATTCTAAAAACGCAAAAGCTCCGCGAGCGGGAGGGGGAATCCCCCTTCCCCTAAGTTCTACCTCACTAGACTTTATACATACGCACAGATGGTGCACATTCGGAATAAGAGCTAAATTCCGTGATTTTAACACTTCGATGAAAAAGTGTTGCACCAAAAATTTGCACCAGATCGCTGAATTTCAGGTCTGAAAACGCAAAATCACCTTCGTGTGGGAGGGGATATGCCCCTATCTACACCCTCGTGTTTATGCTTTTTCTGTTTGATTGCTGAACAGACAGCGTTCATGATATTCAGTGTAAGAATTAATACAAGAAGACTAGTGTGTTTGAATTATACTGTTTTATAGGCAAATTGTAGGAGGGGGGACACCCCCTCCCACACCCTCCCCTATCCCCTCGCTCGCTCCGCTCGCTCGGGTTCAGTCGAGTTCGTGATATACAGTGAAAAGAATTAATACAAGAAGTGTATCTAAATTATACCATTTTATAGGCAAATTGTTCAATAATAATCTACACTAAAATATACTGCTACCTTAAACAAGTGGGACTGTTTCACGTCGATAAAACGCGCAAAAACATGCATCAAATTGCACCATTTGCAAAATCAAAATGCAAAAAGTTCTTACCGTGGGAGGGGGGACACCCCCCTCCCACACCCTCCCCTCCCCCCTCGTTGGCTCCGCTCGCTCGGGTTCAGTCGCGTTCATGATATTCAGTGAAAAGAATTAATACAAGAAGTGTATTGGAATTATACCATTTTATAGGCAAATTGTTCAATAATAATCTACACTAAAATATACTGCAATCTAAAACAAGTGGGACTGTTTCACGTCGTTAAAACACGCAAAAACATGCATCAAATTGCACCATTTGCAAAACCAAAATGTAAAAACTTCTCACCGTGGGAGGGGGGAAACCCCCCTCCCACACCCTCCCCTACCCCCTCGCTCGCTCCGCTCGCTCGGGTTCAGTCGCGTTCATGATATTCAGTGAAAAGAATTAATACAAGAAGTGTATTGGAATTATACCATGTTATAGGCAAATTGTTCAATAATAATATACACTAAAATATACTGCAATCTTAAACAAGTGGGACTATTTCACGTCGTTAAAACACGCAAATACATGCATCAAATTGCACCATTTGCAAAATCAAAATGTAAAAAGTTCTCACCGTGGGAGGGGGGGTTCCCCTCTCACCCTCCCCTACCCCCTCGCTCGCTCCGCTCGCTCCGCTCGCTCGGGTTCAGTCGCGTTCATGATATTCAGTGAAAAGAATCAATACAAGAAGTGTATTTGAATTATACCATTTTATAGGCAAATTGTTCAATAATAATCTACACTAAAATATACTGCTACCTTAAACAAGAGGGACTGTTTCACGTCAATAAAACGCGCAAAAACATGCATCAAATTGCACCATTTGCAACATCAAAATGCAAAAAGTTCTTATCGTGGGAGGGGGGACACCCCCCTCCCACACCCTCCCCTCCCCCTCGCTCGCTCCGCTCGCTCGGGTTCAGTCGCGTTCATGATATAAAATATACTGCAATCTTAAACAAGTGGGACTGTTTCACGTCGTTAAAACATGCATCAAATTGCACCATTTGCAAAATCAAAATGTAAAAAGTTCTCACCGTGGGAGGGGGGAAACCCCCCTCCCACACCCTCCCCTACCCCCTCGCTCGCTCCGCTCGCTCGGGTTCAGTCGCGTTCATGATATTCAGTGAAAAGAATTAATACAAGAAGTGTATTGGAATTATACCATTTTATAGGCAAATTGTTCAATGATAATCTACTCTAAAATATACTGCAAATCTTAAACAAGTGGGACTGTTTCACGTCGTTAAAACACGCAAATACATGCATCAAATTGCACCATTTGCAAAATCAAAATGTAAAAAGTTCTCACCGTGGGAGGGGGGAAACCCCCCTCCCACACCCTCCCCTACCCCCTCGCTCCCTCCGCTCGCTCGGGTTCAGTCGCGTTCATGATATTCAGTGAAAAGAATATTTGAATTATACCATTTTATAGGCAAATTGTTCAATAATAATCTACACTAAAATATACTGCTATCTTAAGCAAGTGGGACTGTTTCACGTCGATAAAACGCGCAAAAACATGCATCAAATTGCACCATTTGCAACATCAAAATGCAAAAAGTTCTTATCGTGGGAGGGGGGACACCCCCCCCCCCCCACACCCTCCCCTCCCCCCTCGCTCGCTCCGCTCGCTCGGGTTCAGTCGCGTTCATGATATTCAGTGAAAAGAATTAATACAAGAAGTGTATCTAAATTATACCCTTTTATAGGCAAATTGTTCAATAATAATCTACATCAAAATAAACTGCTACCATAAACAAGTGGGACTGTTTCACGTCGATAAAACGCGCAAAAACATGCATCAAATTGCACCATTTACAACATCCAAATGCAAAAAAGTTCTTACCGTGGGAGGGGGGACACCCCCCTCCCACACCCTCCCCCCCTCGCTCGCTCCGCTCGCTCGGGCTCGGTCGCTTCGCTCCCTCGCAGACTAACCGCCCCCCCTAAGATGAAATCCTGGCTAAGCCGTTGGTTGCAGCCTTTGAAACTTCTCTTTAGATCAATGAATAGAAACTTGAATGCACGAAATCGGGAATTATTTTTTTTTCTTTTCGTATGATAACGATGTCGCATTTCAGCAGTTCGCTTGTTTAATGGGCATTGTTGCGCATTCTAGCAATGTATGCAAACAGGTCTGCACACATACAGACAGGTATAAAGGTAATGATGATGATAATGGTGATGATGAAACAGCATTTATATGGCGCCATTTATCTGTAAAATGCATTCAAATGCGCCCAGCTCCCACAAAGTGTCACACATCATTCACAAAGTTGCTGGAAAAGATGTATAAAGGTGTATCAAGAGGGCACATCATTGCAATTTATTCAATAGCGTATGACAAATCATACTAACTTCTTTCATAACTAAACAAAGGGAATTAGTAGTCATCAGAATAATATGTTCACGCTCTGCGTACTTAGTCCATACGACTCCGTTACTTAAGTAATAAAAAGTGTAATCAGTGTATATTACGCAGAATGTTACGCTTTCTCTGTCAAAAAGACCCTAGCAAACTTTAAGGAACTTTTAATAGAGGAACCCCAGTGGGAAACAGTGTGCCTTTACATGATTGTTGTAGCACACTGACAGTAATTCTGTCAAATTTGTAGGACATTATTATGATCATGCGTTTGAAGAAAGAAGGTTAAAAAGGAATGTCCTTTTTTTTTTTTTTTTTTTTTTTTTTGGTTCTGCCGCAGACAAAACATTTTGCGGAAGATGCAGACATTAAACTTTCTTGCCGGTGCAGACTTTAAATTTTCTTGCAGATTTCTCATGGCTTTTAATGTTAACAGGCAAACATTCAATAAACAAAGAAACTATTATTGATTGATTGACAATCTCAACCTTAAAAGTATAATATTTGTATAGATGGAATAGTTTTTTGAGTAATTTTGAATAATGGATGTACTTGGCATAATCATATAAGAATATTACGAATGTTACATCTTAGGAGATTGTCGTATTATAAATTGCGATATAATTGTTACCTTGCTAATTATACGTGCTTTATAATTCAATTAATCCTTGTGTGGAGTAATTGTAATAAGAGATAGGTAAATTAATGAAAAAACAAAACAAAGAAGCAATCAGAAAATGTTCACACTCTGCGCACTTAATTCATACACTTTAATTAAAAGCGTTGCAACTTGATGGCATTCCTTTCAAATTTCTGTATTCATGTAAACATAAACCGAAATATTGCTGCCGCAGACATTTCCGAATTTTTTTATTAAAGTAGAAACATTCGCTCGAATCCTACAAGATACTAAACAGATTCTCAGATACATAATCAAAAAATCCCTAATAACTCACTGGTCAGTGAGGCATCACGGACCCGGATAGATGCATGGAATGTATTATACCGGACTCCCTGAAAACACGAATGTGACTGTTGTCTTTTAAATCTATTTTCAAGAGATGTATTTTTAGTCAATATACTTATTGGGTGAAAATTGGTATTATTGGTATCATAGTGAAATTAACATTTGGCTATATTTTTCGTATGTTTTTTGTTTGTTTGTTTGTGTGTATGTTTGTCTGGTTTTGTGAGACACAAACCTGAGCTGTATTCCCCTATGAAATCCAAACAGTATAGTCAAGCCTTGCTTATGCTTACTGTCTCCTGACCTCCGTGTGGAATCCAAAAAAGGTACTGCCTTATAAATATTTTAGCTACTATAAATGTTTAAATGATTCGTTATGCATGTAGTGTGTACTAGGTGATCTTGATGTCACTCATTGAATTGTTGAAATCAGAAATTAGAATATTTGATATTAAGAAATGGACTTTGTGGTATCAGAAAGGCGTTTCTATTTCTTTTAAGTTAAGGCTTGCCATGGCTTGCCATACAAACGAAAGAACACTGGATCGCGAGGAACAATACTAATGATGCTGTTTAGGTTGGGTTTGAGTATGGCGGAGGCAGACGTCATGTACGTAGTAAACTAGACTGCGAAACTGCGAAAACTACCACAATAGTTACAGTGCGCCATAACTTCGTAACTTGAGTGATCAGTTTCACAAGGAAGAAAGATGCAATCAGTTTAAAACCACAGGAATGGTTACATTACCTCTTCGAAGATATGGGCAGGATTTTAAACTTAAACGTGGAAAACATAATCCATCAAACAGACTTCTCGCGTCCTCCCTCGAGATTACCATAGCACTCAGTACCTGTACTACCACAGTGTGCCCGTTGCAGATTACATACCCTTTAGTTCATGCAGCATGAAACATAGACACATCATTGGATCACAAACAATAAGAGGGTCCAGACATCGCACGTTATTCCGTTGCAGCCTTTGAAACATCTCTTGAGATCAATAGGAACTTGAATGCACACATTTGGGTGTTTTTTTCATTTTCATATGCTAACCACGATGTCGCGTTTCAGCAGAATACTCGGTATTGCCAATACCAAGGTGCCGTGCGCAGAGTAGCGTTTTAGAGGCATTATGGGAAATCTCAGGGTACAAATCTGCCCGGTTTTGGCTGCACTTGCACTCAGATCACGCTCTGTCTTTATGCAAAGGTATCTTTGTTGGATATTTCTTGTCTTTCCATCATGTGACCAGCACATTGAAGCCTTGCAGTAGTGAACCATGACTCTAGTGACCGCCAATCAGTGAAACTTAGAAATTTCAACTCTTTTAAGCCGAATTATAGCCTAGAAAAAAAAAAAGGGTAACAACGGAAAAGGAGACAAATAACTCCATTGAAACGTATTGGAACTGCGACTCGCGTGAGAAAACGGGAAGCAAACAAGGGCACCAGTATCCCACAGTGCATCTGTGACAGAGCTCTTCAGCGTGCGCAGAAATTTTCTGCGCATTGGCGATACCGAGAATTGACAACACATTCCTTCCTACCAAGGCTACGGCTTAGTGTTTGCGTTCTTCAGCAGTTCGCTTGTTTTATGTGCATTATAAGGCTGCGGTCAAAACTCAGAGCGGCGACTGACCAATTTGTAGCCTGCTCGGTCGCCGCTGAAATTTTGGCATCGCCCAGCAGATTTTGGATATGTCGAGCAGGCTATAAAACGCCAGCGATGCCCGAGCGATGCCCTGTCGATTCCCCGTCGATCACCGGTCGATTTTAGGTTAAAAAAATGCGAAAATGGGGTTGTTTTCCGCGTAGAGACTGAGCAGTCACCGAGCAATGCCCCATCGGCAACTGGACGATCTCCCACCGGCCAATGGCCGATTTTTACGAAATCGCTCAGCGACCGACGGGTGATCGATAGATCATCTACCGGTGTCCTTTAGGCGTAATCTGCCGGAAATTTCTCATGAGCTACCTGGGTTTATTCATGTACCATATAATGTGCTTTGCGGTGTGATAATGATTAAGATGAAATTTGAGGCTAAAGATTTAAGAATGGTCATTAAATCACCAACTACCAGACTTTAGTTATGTGAAACCACAGATGACAAGAAATTAAGAAATCAAACAAAAGGGAGGAAAACCCAAGATGGAAAAAAGATTAGAATAGATTAGAAGTTTCCAAAAGTATCTTTTTTCACTTATATATCTGACATTATTTTTCTTATCATATTTAATTTCACATATTCATTTCCCCATCTCTTGTCAACCATGACTTATTTATTCAATATAGATATTTAAATGATTAGATAGCCACACTAAGACTACATATAAACACTTACTTTTAGCTTTCATTTCTTTTGCCCCAAAGTAGTTGTCATAGCTTTCTTCCATGTCCTTCATGCAGGTTGTCTAGACGTTGAGATGCTGAGATGTTGGATGGGTTTCCTTGCCTCTATCCCTTCTCCTGCTTCTTACACATTGTCCCGACTTCTCTTCCCCATCTAGTCCCTTGTTTCCTTCAGTGCTTTCATTTTTATCTTTATCATTGTTAGCCCCTTAATCGCTCGACGGCGACCGCTCGTTCTATTCCCTCGGTTTTCTTCTGTGCTTTAGTCATTTTTGTCTCTATCATCGTTATTCCCTAAATCGCTCAGCGGCGACCGCTCGATTATGTCAGTGCCTGGGCAGTTGACGCTCGGACACCGAGCGTAGTTTGGGCAGCGAGTGACAACTGGTCGGTCGCCGCTGAAATTTTAACTCCGAGTTGAAACTTCATCGGCGACCGACCAATGCCCTAAAAATCAGTGGTGCCTGTTCGGTCACTGGTCGATCGCCGACCGGTCGTCGAGCAGGCTGATTTTGGTAGTTGTGACCGTAGCCTTAGCCAATGTTACTGACAATTTAATACAGTCCTTCCTACGGCACAGTGTGTGCGTATTCTTGTAATGTCTGCAAACAGTTTTCCACACATGCTACAGCCAGTCCGGTACAGAAGCAGGCAGGTTAAATCTTCATTCTTTTATTCCTTTCACTCTCTTGTTTGATTTGTCTTTTCTTTTCTGTCCGGGTTTTGACTCGTTTCTGATCAACTTTATTGAGAAAGTACTTCGAACGTAGCGTTCAAAAATGAAAAAAGTAGGAACCAAACAAAAATACGCTGAATAGTCGTGCACAAACTTCTACGTAAAGGCCGTGTCACACCTTTCCGGGCATGCCTTGCGTGCGACTTGCAAAGAAGAATTTTTACTACCCGGAGGACTAGGGAATGAGCCGCACATGACAGTACCTAGCACGTATCTCGCCCGTAGTCACCCGGAGGTGTGCACGCAAATCTTTTTACCCGCAACCATGTTTAGGCCCTGTCACACCATTCCGGGCAAGGTATGCATTCTGTTGCGTGTAGGGATTTTCCAGCATACCGGGAATTTCTGAGGGCGAACAAGGATTTGATCGAGTCAGTGCATGTGTCTTACTTGCTGGACGCGTTCTACTTAAATTTTTCTTGCGGGTATACTGTGTGACCTTTGTACCAGTCGCGTGGGGGCTGACAACTCAGTGAAGGAATTCCTCTGAAGGACTGACAGAAGTCCCATGGAATGTCATTATCTTGGCTGCATACGGGGACTGCGAAGTACCTGCGTGGGAGTTGCCTGCGAAGTGCTGCCGCTAAGGGTCTCCTACTGGCGTTTTGCGTGGACCTCTCCGGGCATCCCCGCGACTCACCCGGAAAAAGTTTTGGTCATGCTCAAAACTTGGCTGCGGTTAAATCGGACTTGCGTGAGCACCTCCGGGCAGGTACAGGCGAGATACGGGCTAGGTACTGTCAGGTGCGGACGAACTGCGGAGAGCTCCAGGGAGCAAATTTGTTTCCCCGCAAGTCAAGCCGCAAAACTTTCCCAGATACGGTATAACAAGGCCTTGAACAGGCTCAAAACTTGTTCCGGGTGAGTCGTGGGGTTCGCTCGCAGAGGTATACGCAGAACACCAGTAGGAGACTCTTACCGGCATCACCTCGCAGGATTTGGCTCTCACGCAGGTCACACGGAATGCACGCAAGTAGAAGCTAAGCAGCAAGCGTCTAGTAGGTAAGAAACAAATGCGAAAATTGCAAAACATTCTTGTTCGCCCGCGGAAAATCTTCTACGTGCTGGAAACTACCTCCTCGCCACAAGCCCGCGTAGCATGCCCGAAAAGATGTGACACGGCCTTAATGAATGCAATCTATTGTGACATCCCTGAAGATCTCCGCAACTACAAATAAACGTTGGTCAGCAGGCGTCCAGTATTGCTTATGCTCATGACGTCACACACATAATACGCTGTCCGTCATCTGGTACGTTAATGTAGTACAAACTTTGCACTTAACAATTATTTCAAGTCTGGCTACAATGGTTAGTCGGCACACGTAATATTAAAGCCTTTGCCTCCACTGGTAACGGACCAGTAATTCACTAGAGTATAGAGACTCCAGTACCCCCTGTCCTATAGCTGTCCCGCTTCTCTTCTAGTCCTCATTCTTTCTATTCAGCAAAACAGACAGGTATAAAGGTGTATCAACAGGACACACAACTGGCAATGCTACAACGTCCAACAAATCGTATCACTTCTGTATATGGTTGAGAAGAAAACCTATGAACCACTTTAATTGTTACGCTGATATATTCATCTGCATTAATAAGCATTTGTTATCATAACCGCAATGGAGGGAAGGTTTAAAGAATGGGATGGCGGCCTGGCGTGCTATTGCAAACTCCTTGTGGTATTAGAGCTTGAGCATTGGGCACTGATGTCTTCTACTGTGAGATATGATGTTCCAAAGGGCTGGAAGTAATCATGTTTGCTCTGAATACATATTCTGGTAAATTCGTTTGTTCATACGCATATGAATTGCGGGAGAAAAAAAAAAAGAAGGATGGAAATGTCTTCCATCTGTCTCTTATAAGCAATGATATGTGGACATTATAACTAAGGAACCGATAAAGGTACCCAGTTGAAACTTTGCACATGAATACATATTCGATAACGCTGTCCCATCAACTCATTGTTGAACATACCTAAGGTCAAGAGTCAAAGGTCATTGGTCAACTTTAAATTGCAAAATGTCACAATTTTCTCCATGTCTCTGCTGTGCGGGAAAGTATCTTAATAAAGTTCTAATACACACGTATTACTAAACATCAATTCTTTGAATCTGTCTAGTTATTTGTTCAAAGGTAAGAGAAAAATGTTATCATTTCACTAGTTCCTCCATCTTCTAAAATGGACTGATTGCCACGTTTCTAGTTACTCCTAAAGTCATACCATACATAGGCCTATTACGAACATGCGCACTGAAGACATGAATTTCTCCAAATAATCCCCAAATAACTTTGTGTTATTCAAATGGCAAGGAACTTGGTTCTTTTGCAATTTGTGTACTTTTCTCCCCACTGCTCTGAAGCCCTTTTCTCTTATTTTCCTTCCAATCTAACTAATCCTTTGTTTTTCCCAACGCAACTCCTCAGCACTGTCCAGCATGTCATGCTCATTTTATGTATACATGAGTGGGCCTGGACAAGGAGTGATGAAAGAGGGCGCTATAATATAAATGTAAAAATGACCCGATTCCTGGAATTGGGTCTTTCTTACATTCATAAAAGATTTCACTCATTAACTTCAGGCACTTCCGGGGGTAATTAGGGATTTTCATTTATATACAAGATGAGTCCATGCATAAGCTACAATTTCCCATGTCAAACTGAATTTGGCCAAAAATTGGACTTTTTTGACAAATGTTGTCTGGCTTTCCCTTATAACTCAAGTTGCTGTCAGGATGCACTCATATTTCACATTAAACAGTAAGTGCTTGAGTAGACTTTTTTTTTACTTTACAGTCTCTTTAATAAGTAAACACTTTTTCAATATATGTGTCGTCTTTGCAATATTTAGAGGGGTTACGAGATTGAATTTGAACCGAGTTATACACCAGCTTAAAGTTTCCTCTTTTAGGATCTGTCCTTGATTAAAAATCCATGTCTGACGTCTTTTCGATGGTTTTGCGGTGAGCGGTGACACACACACACACACACACACGGATATATGTGAGTATATATAAATTATGTACATGAAGAGTTTGTTCGCAAAAACCGATTAGTCCATATTTGCCAAATGGAGATATTTGCGATTAAAGGTCAAGAAAAATAAAGAGAATACAGTGTAATTTGTTTTGCTTCTTTTGACGATAAGTGCAAAAATTTACCTTTATATGTAGTGACCAATATATCGTTTAAAAGGTATTATTTTGATACTTTATGACAGAGACCGTACTTCAAAATCTTCAAAAATAGACTTATCGGTTTTTGCGAACAAACTCTCTCTCTCTCTCTCTCTTTATATATATATATATATATATATATATATATATATATATATACATACATATAATTATGTATGATATTCGATTACACTTTGTTTCGTCGTTTCTTTTATTTCCGATGACATAAAACACAGAAAGACATCAAAATGTATAAGAAAATGATTAATGCATGAAATACAATACGGATACGTGGAGTATGAAAAGTATGACGCATCATCACTGTACGATTATGAATAGAATGTAGGAGTACACAAAGATAACGGCTGGATAGCCCATAATCAATTGCACTTTTCTGGAGACCTGGTCGCCCATAGGGACCAATGATAAAGAGGTAAAAAGTAAAATAGGGTAGGAAGGTTACAAATAAAAATATATTGAACAAAAACAAGTCTTATGACATGTCATCTAAGTTGCTATATTGTAAAAAAAAAATATCAATGCAATATAAGTTTTATGACGTGTATGAATGCATTCCTTCTGTATCCAAGCAAATAGATAGATTGGCATGGTTGTGATCAAGTGAAATAAAAAAGGAACATTTACAATCAATCAGCAAGGTGCAGTAACGGACAGCATGCGCAAGGCTATTACATTTTGGCTTCGCTGTAGACATTGCACGTTTGCAAAAGTCTGTCGGAGGTAATGGAATGTTGAGGCTACGGTGCCGGATTTTGGAATCGCACTACATCTGCACATGAAACTTAAATGAGGAAGAATACGACTTTGATATCGTATGGTCTGGATATTCAAAATTCTGAATTGGAACCTTGTTCGTTTGTCAATTGAAGAATGTTCGACGGATTATATGGACGGGAACATTATTTTGATCGAGGAAAAAAGAACATAATTATTCTTCAGCACATCAATTCGTCCTGCACATCTTCATAATTTCATACCATGCAAACATATTTAACATTCGTCACGTCATTGATAGGTATTCTCAAGGATGAGAAACGTTTGAAGAATTTGTTTGCAAAAACCGATAAGTCCATATTTGCCAAATGGAGATATTTGCGATTAAAGGTCTAGAAAAATAAAGACAATAATAAGAAAATGTTTGCTTCTTTTGACCATAACTTTAAAAAAAAAAAACGTACCTTCATATGTAGTGAACGATATATCATTTAAAAGGTATTGTTTTGTACTTTATTACAGAGACCGTACTTCAAAATCTTCAAAAATGGACTTATCGGTTTCTGCAAACAAACTCTTCGTTTGTAAGTTTGTTTTATTCTTTACAGCAAGGGATATAATGATTTCTGTGACCGTGCACCTTAAAAACGAACATAAAGTCGCACACACTGGTTCTGCCTGAGGACTGAAAATAAGTGAAATGGGTCAACCTAGCCGAACTTGACTTTTTCATATTTTCTGAAAGAGCGGGTCTTCTTTTACATTATGCTAAGATTTGGTATCATAAAACGGGCAGGAAAGTGTGTTTTTGTAGCAGTTTATCTCGAACATTTTTGGTAGAATAGTGTGATTAGGTGTGTCTTTAGAATCCCTTTTTCATTTCTAAAAAACCTTGTCCACACTCTTCACTTTCAACTCTAATAACTTTTGAAAGGATAGTGCTACTACTTTGAAAGTTGGCATTAATTATGGATAGAATGTGTTAATGAGGCATACTTAATTTCAGTTTAATTTGATAATTTCTTCATTGTTGTTACTCTGGTGGTTTACTTCCTGTTTTTTGTCCCGTTCATCGCACAGCCAGCACGGTTTTGTAAAGATTTAGCGCTTGAATAGACACTGTACTTCAGGGCCTCTTTTCTCAGTTCACACTTTTCCTGAGTTTGGGTTTTCTTTCAAATATCTAGATAGGTTAGGAGAGTCCATTTGATTTGAGTTATACATCATTTTAAAGCTTAAAATCTGTTCTTTCAGAATATGGTCTTAATTAAAAATTCATGTCTGGCGACTTTTTGTTTGCTTTGAGGTGCAGAGTCACATATTATATATATATATATATATATATATATATATATATATATATATACATATAACTTATTCGTTATTTTTCCAACTGTTGTCCAAAACGTCAGCTCTTTCTTCAATTGCCCAGGATGCCTGTAAACATGAGCTAGATAAACCGACAACTTCATAAATGAGAAAAATGGTATGTTGTTATTTTGAAATTGTTTTTACCAACAACACAGGTGCAATTCATGGCATGATAACATGGTAGAGTAACACATGGGTATACTATCTGATATCAGTTGGCATGTATAACAACTTTTTGTTTTCAAATGCACACTTTGTCACCCATACAATATCACTACTAACAACTTCAACTGAACATTGTTACGTCATATATATATTTTTTTTCGGTATCAATTTGTTATAATTCGAGCGGTCTGAGGTATTGTAAAAAAAAAACAGTGTATGGTCTTTACTCGTGCAATTGAACACTTCAGACCAGGTGAAAACTGAGCGACTCTCTCTTTGACCTCGTGGGAAAAATTTTACCATCGCAATCGTGACCTTAAAAGACGTTCACTGTCGAAAAGGTAATAGAAAGAAAATATTTCCTAAGTAAAAAATAAAAAAAAGAATTTACACAATGGATTAGGGTAAAAGGAATTAGTTCATGCGTTATCTAAAAGAACGTAATGAACGGGTACGGTTTTAACGTTAACAGTCATTACCTTGGAAATCAAAAGGTTTGTATGACATCTACGGAAAACCTAAGAGTAATAATTGTATCTAGAAAGTAAAAATGTTTAGAAATCTCGAATACCACCGAGTTGGGTCTGATGACTCTCTCAGTAAAATGTATTTTCCCCACCAAAATTTACTCCTGACAGATATTGCACTACATAGAAGTAACCAATTCAAGCCTTTTTCAACATAAGAAAAATACATTTAACAAACCAATAATGTGACCCGCTACAACAAAATGATCCTAAAGTCGGGGGAAGTTGATTATTTGAAAATTGCATGACAAAATTCCCTAATCTTTCTGCTTAATATTGATATATAACACATCTTATAAATATAATCGGCTGCGGAGATATCGATGTTTAAAAGAGAGTATGTCGAGACGTCTTGGAAATCACTGTTTCGAGAAAAGCCCCCTAAAAGTTTTCCTTGCGACGCAATCGCGATGAAGGGACACGCAAGTCAGTTTTCACCTCCGGACAATAGAAGGTAAGCCCTAGCAACCCCCGAAATGCTCATTCAAGCACAGCGTCGGCGGTCTCCTCACTGACCAATCAGTGACCAGGATGTCAGGAGAAGCGGCTGGGCATAGCGCACCCCGCCCGCACGCACCAGTCGACTGGGCAGGGTGCGAGCTTCACGCTTCGGTTAGCGGCAAGCAGCAAACTGACCAATGAGATCACTCTGGTCGTTGTTAGGGGCGGAGCCTATCTGTGGCGCTCAATCCAAATTTTCAAACTAGTTTCTGCTTCGTTGAAACGCCAAAAAACATGGCCCAGAAAAACGCTATTTTATGGTCTTTCCTTTCATCATTTTGCTTCAAAATTTCAACAGATGATAGAAGACATGTCAGACTCAAATGATATGTCAAAATCAGAAAATAGTAAGTTTTGACCAATTATGATGCTCTGACTTCAAACTCGATTTTCACGGCTTCGACCGTGCGCGACTTTAGGACCATTTTGTTGCAGCGGGTCATGTCTTTTGATACTCGACACACACATGCGACTGAACGATTAGGTAATACGTTTAGACATATTTTGAGGATGGACAATGTCAATCTATGAATAGAATTAGATGTTGTGGTGTAATTCTAAAGGAGTTATTTACACCGATGACGGCGGTCGATATTCTGATGTACACATACGGAGAACAAAATGTCCACAAACGATATACAAATATTGTTTGCGTGTATGCGTGCCTGTATTTTCTGAGATTTATGTAGAGTCGTTCTATCACTTTTGTATGCGTTGTTAGATTTGCAAAGCAAAAAGAATATTGTATTGTATGTAAAAAAAAGGTGCGAGTGAGATGATTGGATTGTGTTTTTTCTTGGATTTTTAAAACGAGCCTGTTATTGAATGAAATAAAAAAGAGCATCATAAAGTGTTATTGGGTGTCATTCTATTTGAGTGCGTTATGTGTGGAGATGTGTTGAGTATCGGTCTCATGTGGTCATTAATTATGTTTTTAGAAGTCTCCTTTTCACGTTACTTCAGTCCATTTCACTGGCTGTCACACGTGTTGCTTTGTTTTGCTCCAGAGCGCGCAAAAATAATTGTCGTCAAGATGTTATACATCAAAATTTCCTTGTTGATATCGCCATGCATGCGAGCTATCAGTTTAATCCAATAATTGGTATTGAGCGCTCTAAGGTTACTGCCATCTGCTACTGAAGATGTCAGGTTCTCATACATCTCCCTACCAGGGGGAGAAACAGGGTCATGCTGTACCAATGGTGTATTCTGCAGTGGAAGAAAGACAGAGATATGCCGCGTAACACTTCTGATTTGTATAAAAGGCACTTTGCTTTCTCAATTCCAAAAAAAAAAAATGGTTTTGCTTATCATTGGTAGATATTGAGTAGAGTGGAGTCCTATAAAATAATGAATTGGAAAAGAGCAGAAATGAAATGTGACCCGCTACAACAAAATGGTCCTAAAGTCGCGCACGGTCGAAGCCGTGAAAATCGAGTTTGAAGTTAGAGCATCAAAATTGGTCAAAACTTACGATTTACTGAATTTGACATATTATTAGAGTCTGACATGTCTTTTATCATCTGTCGAAATTTTGAAGCAAAATGATGAAAGGAAAGACCAAAAAATAGCGTTTTTTCTGGGCCATGTTTTTTTGGCGTTTCAACGAAGCAGAAACTGGTTCGAACATTTGGATTGAGCGCCACACATAGGCTCCGCCCCTAACAACAACCAGAGTGATCTCATTGGTCAGTTTGCTGCTTGCCGCTAACTGAAGCGTGAAGCTCGCACACTGCCCAGTCGACTGGTGCGTGCGGGCGGGTTGCGCTATGCCTAGCCGCTTCTCCTGACATCCTGGTCACTGATTGGTCGGTGAGGAGACCGCCGACACTGTGTTTGAATGAGCATTTCGGGGGTTGCTAGGGCTTAACTTCTATTGTCCGGAGGTGAATACTGACTTGCGTGTCTCTTGATTGTGATTCCGTCGCAAGGAGAACTTTTAGGGCGCTTTTCTCGAAACAGTGATTTCCCAGACGTCTTGACATGCTCTCTTTTAAACATCGATATCTCCGCAGCCGATTATTCTTATAAGACGTGTTATATATCAATTTAAAGTAGAAAGATTAGGGAATTGTGTCATGCAATTTTCAAATAATCGACCTCGCCCGACTTTAGGATCATTTTGTTGTAGCGGGTCACAAATTAACTACATGTTTACTAGTATCATCTTATATTGATAGTATTCGTAAAATTAATTTGGATATTACACTTATTCCGAGGTATATCTGTGTTTACAAGATCTTTTTGTTGTTTTTCATATTTCTACAACTCAAAGTGGAGGAAAGCTGTAAAAATTGATTTAAGGCCTTATGAGATTTATTTTGACATCTTGACAATTAACGCCAATTTTTTTGTTCGTTTTTTATACAGTGTTTGGCACAATTATCCAAAAAGATCACGTCTATCAGACGACCAAAATAATGCGTTGCAAATTTCATTGAGAAGCCTCCAGCCCAAAGAAATAAAAAGGAAACTGCGGTTGGATTATTTGCATATTTTGGATACTGAAAAAAAAACAACTTCAAGTGAACCGTTGTGCGTTCATACCATTTATAACAGGAACAACAATATCAGCAGCAGCAGCAGCAGAAACATCAACATCAACAACAAACATACAAACAAACACAATAACATCAAAGACCCTTTGCAGAACTTCCCCTCGGTCGAATTCTAAACTAGTAATTATTTACCGCAGATTCGCCGGTTCGATCGGTGTTGTCATTCAGGAATTTCATGTAGACCAGCATTCGCTCCGAAATGACCTTGGTTATTTGGAATAAATCTTCATCTCGATATTGTTGGAGTTCAGCCCAGAGCAACCGACCAAAGAAATATTCCAGCACTAATGAGCGGTAGCTTCCCGCGACCTGAGAATTTTCGCTGACCTGTCGAATGACAAAATCACAGAATTCGAAGTATTAAAGCTGTTGATACAAGTAGACATAATGATACAAATAATCACAGTAACACGATTCTATGACATTTGTTCGTACGACAACCTGTTCCCCTGAATTATCTACACGCTAAATCAGACATAGGCCCTACATGTTAATTGTACCCACGAACGTTTTCCTAACCCTTACCCTAATCTTCACATCAAAATAAACCTAAAATCTCATCACAAAACTCACTCACAAAACTTAAGAGCTTAATATTTTCCAAGCCTTGCTAGATGTTCGCTCAATAAAAGAAAAAAAAAACAACAACAATAAAACAAAACAGGAACTACCACTGGAGCAATGAAAGAATTGAAGACTTTGTTTGCAAAAACTGATAAATCCATTTTTGCAGATTTTAAAGTACGGTCTCTGTCATAAAGCACAAAATAATACCTTTTAAATGATATATTGGTCACTACATATAAAGGTATAGTTTTGAAGTTATAGTCAAAAGAAGCAAAAATCTTCTTATTATTCTCTTTATTTTTCTTGACCTTTATCGCAAATATCTCCATTTGGCAAATGATTGTAATATGGACTTATCGGTTTTTGCAAACAAACTCTTCAATTATTAAGATAAGCTGAAATTAAGCATGTTATATTGGTAATTTTGTTCATGATTAATGCCATCTCCAAAGCAGTAGCATCATTCTTTCTAAAGTTGGTAGAATTGAAAATGAAGCGTATGTAAAAGGTTTTTAAGAAATGAAAAGTGGACTTGACGAGACCTGCTAATCACACTGTGCTAACAAAAAAAAAAGTGTTCGAGAAAACCTGCACAAAATATCCTGTTTGGTTTATTATCCCAAAGTTTAGCATTATGTAGCAGAAGACTTGCTCTTTCAGAAAGCAAGAAAAAAATTGGTTTTGTGATGGGGAGTCATTTCTGATTTATTATGAAGAAACTCTTTTGCCTTTGTCAATACCAGTTGAATACGAAGCAATGCAAGAAACAATTATATTATCATTCTTACAAACAGAAGCGCATCCTCAGGCATATGAGAGTCTTGATGTAGTTCTTGCTGTTTAAGTGTGACGGTGCATTCTTTCCGGTGTTCATACGTAGCCATCCCAGCTAAAGAGGCAGTGCAGAAGAGGGCAAAGAGGGCGTCCTTGACGGGTCTACCTTGATCTCTCTGTGATTTGATAGTCTCCTCGGTGAAATGCGCCAGCTGACTCTTGATCTGCTTGTGTTCAGAAATAAAACGCATGATATGTATTAACGTCTCCCAGTCTAAAAAAGGAAGAGGTTACTGAACACTATTCCATGTGAACAATGTTATAAATACCTCTTTACATGGATTATGTTCATTACCGTCATGAATATTTACTTCGCTTTTTGATAAATAGGAGTCAAACATAAATCCTTTTCTGGAAGCCATGTTAGGTATGGTATTAATCATTTTATCCGTCAAAACTTGACCTAAATAAGATTTAGACAGCAAGAACGTCCGGGCGCAGCAATGAAACTGACGTGTCTGAGTCCAATACGAGAACCGCCATGATACAATAGTATATATTAGGAAAAGCTGGAATAGACAGGGATTTGAATAACAGTAATAGGTTACATAACCAGGTTGCTTTTAGGAAGCATGCATTTTGTAATTATACACAATTATGTATTCCAAACTATATGAATGAATAAGGAACAAAATAGATTCCAAATCTGTTCATAACGCTAAAATCTTTAATTGCAGAATATAATGTGCATTCTGCTGCACACTAACAAAGATTTATTCTTGATATAAAACAAAATCTTAATGTTTAGGACTTTATGTATGATATGACAGGTTCCATTAAACCTGAATGATAAGTGAAGGAAGTTGATTTATGAATTCATATAATCCACTAATTATATACATTGTAGATACATTTATACTAGAATATCCTGTATTAAACAATGCATCTTTACTTATGCTACTTTTTGCATTTCCTGTTTGAAGGGAAAATGCGTAACTGTATAGAATTCTTTGCATCGTTTATAGATGCATCAACAAATTCATGTATTGTCAATGAAAGAGCTCACATACCATAGAAAGTTCGCGCTCTGTTTTGATGTGGACGACATTGTTATATTTTCTGTCGGTGCTTCCTCGTAGATAACCCTGGATGTTCTGGAGTATTTCCCTTTTGTCAACAGCGTTTTCCTTCCAACCCTTCAAATATTCAGCAGTCCAGTTTAACATGTGTTTGGATTTCAGATGTTCTAGCACAGGTGTGATCTGCACAAAACAAAAAAGTATACAAGTTAGAGATATATAACGTCGGTATTAAAGCATACTGATACTACGAAATGATACAATGTAAACATCTTTCTCAAGAGTGAATACCCATGAAGAATAATTACCAATGAATGACCTACTGCTAAAAGGCACCTGTTCTCTGTACCGTATCAACTGGGGTGATTAAATGTGGCGTACTGATATAAGACAGAAGAAGAATTTTAATAATGTAGTAGCGGCTATAGATTTCTGTAAAACAATGAAACTCGTGTATACTACACATATTGTCTATATTATGCGTGACTGGTACTACAAGATGTCTAAAAAAGCAAGCAGCCCACAAAACTCTCATTTCTGGCTCATGTATAAATCCCTGAGGAATGAAATTTCCACTAAAATCAAGGAAGCCAAAAATGATTACATAAATGCTTTATTACGGGAAAATGGTGGTACTCCGAATGCCATGTGGAAAACATTAAAGCTCATTTCATCATCGAAGAATGAAAATCAAATAAAGCTTGAGTTAAATGGTGAAGAAGTGTCTGATGCAGAAGAAATAGCTCAGCAATTCAATGATTACTTTGTAAATTCTGTTGATATGTTGTTTAATCCAACAAACTTTGATATCCGTGAAAATAGCGGTGGTATTAATGAGTTTTGTAATGAAAGGGCTGTTGGTTATGTTCCCCCTGACATCTCATTTGATCTCCCTGATGTGACAGATGATTTTATTGTTAATGAAATCAACCGTATTCCAGTTAAAAAAAGCCGCTGGTCCTGACGATGTTTCTACAAAATTATTGAAATATGCTTGCAATGCCCCGAATGTAATTCAAAGCTTAACGCATATTCTTAATTTATCTTTGGACCAGGGTGAATTTTTGGAAGATTGGAAAATTGCACGAGTCCAACCCATACACAAAGCCGGAAGTAAATCAAGTGTTGAAAATTATCGACCCGTTTCATTATTATCAATATTGTCTAAGATACTAGAAAAAATTGTTAATGTATCATTTCAAGATTATTTGATCGGAAACAAGGTATTATCAGATAGACAGTTCGGTTTCCGACCTAATCATTCGTGCGAAACCGCCTCTCTTTGTATGGTTGATCAGTGGTCTCGGAATGTAGATCACGGATACGTAAATGGTGTTGCATTTATTGACATGAGAAAAGCTTTTGATGCAGTAAACCACGAAATATTGTTACTGAAATTGAAGTCTGTAGGTTGCACAAATAGAAGTGTACGATGGTTTACTTCATATTTGAAAGGTAGAAGTCAATTTGTATCTGTAAAAGGGAAAAAATCATCCATTAGAGCAATACAACACGGAGTTCCACAGGGTTCAGTGTTAGCGCCAATACTTTTCTCCATATTCATTAATGATTTACCCATGAGTATCCACAACGGAGAAATGTTTCTTTTCGCAGACGACGCGACTTTATCTGTGCGAGGTAGAAGCGTGGATGAAATTCAGTCAAAACTGAACCATGCTCTTGAGGAGGTTTACATATGGACCCAAAAAAATAAACTGCTTCTGAATATTAATAAAACTAAAGTAATGGTAATTGGGTCTAGGCAAAAAGTTCAAACTTTAAATGTCAGCAGATTATATGTACAGATAAGATCAACCCCAGTTGAATGTGTTTCTCAGTATAAATGTCTTGGAATTGAGATTGACGATAATTTGCAGTTCAACAAGCATGTTGATAGAGTCGCCCTGCAAGTAAAGCAAAAATTAGGTATTCTTAGAAGGCTCAAGGGAGCGTTCAACACTCACTATCTCAGCCTATTATACTGGGGTTATATCCTCCCACATGCCTTGTATTGTTGCAATGTATGGACCAATAGGTCACAACAAAACTACGAAACCATCAACAGGTTACACAAGCGAGCCGCTTACATTATAGCTGGCTGTTCATGGGAAACCCCATCCGCGCAAGTGCTCAATCAGCTTAATTGGCCAACGTTACAAACATTGTATTCAAAAGCAATGGCATGCATGACATTTAAATGTGTGCACCATCTTGCACCCTTTTTACTCACAAATAAGTTTGTTATGCATGATGCAGTAGCCCAACGCGTTACACGCAACTCGGGGCAGTGCAAACTTGAGATCCCGAGATGTAATACCGAATTTTACAGGAGATCATTTGTGTGCACAGCGGTATCTCACTGGAATAATTTGCCATTAGAGACACGATGTTCCCCCAACTTAGGTTTGTTCAAAAGCAGATTATGATATGTGTGAATCTTAAAGACACGATGTTCCCCCAAGTTAGAATTGTTCAAAGGAGCCTAAGATATGTGTGTTTTATTATCGAGATTTTTTTTTTAAATCAATGACTAACGTGGTCTTTCACAGTTTTATCGGTTGTTTGAACTGTGCAATAAATGTTATTGTTGTAGTTTTTTCCAATTCATTTTTGTTCATTTAGAAACGTTGTAGTATTTACATGTCTTTGAAATTGTTCTATAAGCGTTATATGTTTGATTTTGATTGTATTGAATGTATATGATATTTTTTTCTATGTCTGTTAGTAAATGAAATTCTGGAATGTTTTATGTGTTGTGTTTTTAAAGGGCCCCGATGAAAACCAGCAAGTGCTGACTTGGGCTACCCTTTTTAAATATGTGAAATAAATAAATAAATAAAAATTATTTCATCCGGCATATCAGTGTTATGTGTATGTTCTATGTAAATCTAAATTGAATTTGTTTTAAATGCTTGTACATCTAAGACTCTTCTCTGATGACTTCATTAATTATAGAACATAGAAAAACATGCACATTGTTTCAGTGGAATGAACACTTTAACAAACATGAACGGGGATTAAAGTTCAGATTTACCCTCCGCGAAACAATCGCTCGTAACTTGATTGCATCACGATAACGTAACATTCTGAATCACTTTCGGCTAGTCTAGTGCCGAGCCACGTCCTCCGCTGTTTGCTGCATTGCACATTTTGGTAAACTGAAATATGAAATGTTGTGATAGTGCAAAACACTTGCCATTAGGTTATTGTGTACATTAAATAATTGTAACCTTAAATGAAAAAAAAAAGGAAGAAAATCTTGTAATGGAACAATTTTGACCTATAAGTTGGTAATAAACTTCAGCATCGTCACTAAATGTTTTCTTTGTCTGCCATGTCTTATAGCAGATAGGGCGATTCGTTTTATTGAGTGGTATCTTGCAAGTTTTTAAATGTTCCAGAGTGCGACCATACTCGGGGGATACATACATCAAGATAGATTAAGGTGGACAATCTTATGGAATATTGCCTGATAGACATCCTTAACCAATGTAAACCAACGTAACTGTTTGTTTGTTTGTTTTTTTTCAACAGTAAAAGAGGTATATCATGAATAAAAAGTATTTCGCTTGTGCAAAAAAAAAAAGAAGTCCAAAACGTGTCTAGTTGGATTGTTAGAAAATGATTTGAGTCATTGACACGAGTGTCAAAATGAACGGATTGTGATAGTGAGAAAGTTTATTTCGTACCTCCTGTACTAAACACCTTGCTATCCCGTACTTTTAACCACGTCCCATCTCTATCATTTCTGTTTTATTTTGAACGTCATTATTTCCTACAGGAAAGCAATAAACACCAACAGAACACAATAGGCAAGAAGAAATTTCTCATCTGATTTCTAGAGCCATTTTATACATTACTATTATATTTTGTGTAATATTCCATTCTATTTTAGTATTTTGTCGCTGATTTACATTGTTCTTATTATTTCTGTTTGTTTACCCCTCAAACATTCAAGAGAAACCTGAAGACGCCATTACAGACCGACAAAAATTATTTGTCAGTGTTATATTTTGGGTGTATGGGATCTTCGACCTATAGGTGTTGATATGGGTCCGTTGAAACAACACTCCGAGTGGGACCTTGACAGCTTTCAAATACATTGTGCCATGTCTACAATATGTATGTTTGTAATGAATATGTATACAGACCACACCATGGAAACAGCGTCAATCATGAAACAAGCACCATAGTAGTAAATGTGGTAGCAAGCAATGATGACATGCATGTAACTTATTCAAACACGAGATGTTTGCATTTTTTTCCTGTCTTCACTTCCTTTGTCATTTGTTCCATGTCGATCCATTCTTTCACACAACGTGTGTGGTCCTCTACATTGGATTATCTCTGCTTCTATCTACGCATTATCTGTAGCCGACAATGTTTCATTGTCGCGGTTCGTATTCTTCATGGGTTTTTCCCTCACAACGTACACACCAGTTCTTTATAATGCGCGCTATTATGTGTGGAGTCTGGCTTGGTTTGAATGTTTCAATAAGGAGTCACGCTCCGGTGATACACAAATTACTATACACATTTTCTTGTTAAATTGCACCTCAAAACAAACAAAAAGTCGCCAGACATGAATTTTTAGTTAAGACCATATTCTGAAAGAGCAGACTTTAAGCTTTAAAATGATGTATAACTCAAATCAAATGGACTCTCCTAACCTATCTAAATAGTGGAAAGAAAGCACAAACTCAGGAAAAGTGTGAACTGAGAAAAGAGGCTCCAGAGTACAGTGTCTACTCAAGTGCTTAATCTTTACCAAACCGTGCTGGCTGTGCAATGAATGGGACAAAAAATAGGAAGTAAACCACCAGAGTAACAACAATGAAGGGATTATTAGATTAAACTCAAATTAAGCATGCCTAATAAACACATTATGTCCATAATTAATGCCAACTTTCAAAGCAGTAGCACTATCCTTTCAAAAGTTATTAGAGTTGAAAATGAAGAGTGTGGACAAGGTTTTTCAGAAATGAAAAAGGGATTCTATAAACACACCTAATCACACTATTCTACCAAAAATGTTCGAGAGTAACTGCTAAAAAAACACACTTTCCTGCCCGTTTTGTGATACCAAATTTTAGCATAATGTAAAAGAAGACCCGCTCTTTCAGAAAATATGAAAAGTCAAGTTCGCCTAGGTTGACCCATTTCACTTATTTTCAGTCCTCACGCAAAATCAGTGTGTGCGACTTATTGTTCGTTTTGAGGTGCACGGTCACAATTAACACTTCTGAGCGTCAACCCCAAAATGTAGAACTTTTTAACTAGTTATTGTTCTGTTTGTAGGTTTTGAGTTTCAACAGGATGGAAAAGAATTTTTTTTAAAGTTATTTCTACGTCAACTTGATTTTTATTATTTGTGTGTGTGTGTGGGGGGGGGGGAGGGGAGAGTGTGAACACTTGAAGAGTCTGTTCGCAAAAAAAAACCCGATTAGTCCATAATTGCCAAATAGATATACTTGCGATTAAATTTCAAGAAAAAATAAAGAGAATAACGAGAATTTTTTTTTTACCATAACCTCAAATATATACCTTTTATATGTAGTGAGCAATATAATATATTGTTGACCGTGCACCTCAAAACGAACATAAAGTCGCACACACTGATTTTGCCGGAGGACTGAAAATAAGTGAAACGGGTCAACCTAGCCGAACTTGACTTTTTCATATTTTCTGAAAGAGCGGGTCTTCTTTTACATTATGCTAAAATTTGGTATCATAAAACGGGCAGGAAAGTGTATTTTTTTAGCAGTTTATCTCGAACATTTCTGGTAGAATAGTGTGATTAGGTGTGTCTTTAGAATCCCTTTTTCATTTCTGAAAAACCTTGTCCACACTCTTCACTTTCAACTCTAATAACTTTTGAAAGGATAGTGCTACTGCTTTGAAAGTTGGCATTAATTATGGATGTTATGACACCTGTAGTGTCATTCACTGCCATTGTCTAATTCAGGCCAGGGCAATGTCAAATATATATATATATATATATATATATATATATATATATATATATATATATATATATATATTACTAACTAACACCACAAGGTGCTAGGTAACCACTTTTCACCACATGAAAACAATGTCTACACCTGTCGGTGTGGTCCTATATTGACTCCTGATCGGCATCATATTTAACACCATATAGTGTTACAGCAAATATTTTATTGTATTGTTTTTGTTTAATTTAGGAGAATTTATGTATAGTTACAATAAAAATAATCTTCCATATATATTTGAATCAATGTTTTCAAAAAATCAATCCGTTCATAATTATCCTACAAGGCAATCCAATGAATTTCATTTGCCATTTCTTAGGACTTTGCTTGCCCAGTAAACCTTCATCTACGAGGGGCCAAAGTACTGGAACCAATTTCCCAACGACATAGTAACAGCACAAACTTTGAATTCTTTTAAGAATAAATTAAAACTATTTTTATTGAAATCTTATGATATACAACCAAATTAGGTTCGGTTTGATCGTCTCAATCAAGTCATCTTTGTTACAAGTATTAAGATGTCATACAGAAATCATCTTTTAAAGAAAATAATCTGTCAAACATAATTTTTCCTCAGATATTTCTTTTATTGCACCAGACAACAGTGAGTCTATTCTCTTTCACTTTTTCATATCCGTGCCTATGCATTCATACGGGTATATGCACCCAATACATCGCAATATCAACCCAGGGAGCGTTTTATCATTGCATTTACATCATGAAGTCCAGTCTGCTTTTGTCCGCGATGGCGTGTGTTGTACCATAGCCTAATTTCCCCTTTTTTCTTCTTTTTCTTTTTTTTTTCTTTCTTTTTTCCTTCCTAAGTTAATTTCATGTCAGTTCACATTGGTTTCTTTGATTTTGTGTACGTATTTTCCGAGGGTCCCATACCTTACAAGCTTTTCTTTTTAGTGGGACTCCCCATTTCCATTCTAATTTTTGTATTATGTATATACCTTAGAAAGGAATTTCTGCTGTTACTTGTGACCACATGTACGTTTTCTTTGAAATTGTTACAAATATGTTCTGTAAATGTATTGTGTATAATTTTCCCTGTTTATTCAATGAAAATGGAAATAAAGTTGAAAGTTGAAGTTGAAGTTGATTATTTTTGTATTGTATGTTCAAAGGTAATTTGTTGTACATATATTTTGATATGAGTGTAAAGGGGTACAGATGGGAACAGAAACGGACGGATGTTTCATATAAGGCAATAACAGAACTACAGCTGTTCTGAAAGGTCTATATGCATTAAGTGATTAATGTTTGTCATGTTTTGTGTTCACGTATTCTTTGTTTTTCAATCCAGGACCTTGAGTTGTATATTTAGTGAAAGATTCTCGAGTGACTGACGGCACCGGATCCTCATAAGATGGTGCTGCTTTATTGCACAGGGAACTCTCACCCTGACGATGCTGCCAGGCTGTGTGGTATTCCTATTGCATTATTCGAGGGCTGTGGGCATGGCAACAGACTGCTGCCTTTCGATTTTAAAATAATTTCTTCATTTTTGTTGCTCTGGTGGTTGACATCCTGTGTTTTGTCCCGTTCCTCGCTAAGCTATCGCTACTTATTTGCACGGGGAACAACAATTTTATCCCCGATGATGCATATTTTGCTGAATTCCTATGGGATCCCTCAATGCCTGTGGCCATGAGAGCTGCCGTGGATTTGAACTTTTTGAGACTGAAAACATGATAATAATAGTGACAATACCGTGTTTGAATGAAATGGCCTTATATCAGTCATTGCCATGCAGTCTAAAGCAGGAAATTCTTTTTCAAAACTCACTACAACATCGTAACCATAACGAAAATGATCACATTAACAAAGTGGAGGTAGCTTCCTAGAGACTGAACAGCATTATATGCTGTCTTAATCGATCAAAGAGGCATATCATGTAGGAATGGCGTAAGTTCTAGCATTTCTCGGTTTAGAGAATTTGACAATTTTCAGGTATGAATTGTGTTAACACTATAGGTGTTATCGCAATGTTTTCCATATTCAGCGTACATGCATGTACAGAATAGATACACCATAGGGACCCGTTCGTGTCACGCGTCAGTAGCAACCAGTGGTCGCGTGTGTAATCTGGGTAGCAGATACTCCGGGATTCCATTTCCCATCCAGCTTTTCTATTCTTTTTCGACGCCCTTTGTTCCTTTTGTTCCTTCTACAGAGATGACTATCAATTGAATGCTCTCTACCTAATGTGTGCATTATGTGTCTGGTTTTCGTGGTCGGTTTCCTGATTATTAAATGAGTATATGAATATAAGAACGACCCAAGTCCATGGATGACCATTTCAAGTAAACTTTAAAAAACTTCATATTTTTTTTATTTGTCCAAAAATATTCTATTTAACTGTGATGGGAAAGCAACATTGTATATACAATTTAGAACATATATCATTATGACAATTAACATTCACATATATTTGTGGAGAGGCCATTTTGTGTGATGGACTTGGGTCGTTCTTTGATTCATATGGACTTGGGTCGTTCTTTGATTCATACACATGATATTCTGCTATAGAGATGAGAGCAGGACGAGAGAGGGCGCTATAATATGAATGTAAGAACGACCCAAGTCCTTCATGTTTACATTCATATAAGATTTAACTCATTTATTTCAGGCACTTCCGGTGGTAATTAGGATTTAACATTTATACACAAGATGAGTCCATGCATAAGCTACAATTTCCCATGTCAAACTAAATTTGGCCAAAAATTGGACTTGGGTCGTTCTTATATTCATATACTCAAATGTTCCTTCAACACCGAGTGCAATTCGTTTTGTTGAGTGGTATCTTGCAAATTTTTCAATGTTCCAGACTGCGACCATACTGGTGAAGGGGGGGGGGGGGGGTACATACATTAAGATCGACCTACCCAGGTGGAAAATCTTATGGGCTATTACCGATCAGACATCCTTAACCAACATAAACCAACATAGCTGATGGTTTCGACAGTCAAGGTGGTATATCATGAAGAAAATAATTGTGCTTTTTTTCGTGGAAAAAGTCCAAAATGTGCCTAGTGGGACTGTTAGGAAATTATTTGAGTCATTGACACGAGTGTAGAAATGAACGGATTATAATAGTGAGAAAGTTTATTACGTACCACCTGTACACCTTGCTATCTGGCACCTTTAGTTACTTCCAATCTCTATCATAACTGCTTTATTTTAAACAATACTATTTCCTCCAGGAAAACGATAAACAATACTATTTCCTCCAGGAAAATGATAAACAATGCTATTTCTTCCAGGAAAACAATAACAACAAACAGAACACTAAAAACTAGTGGACATGTCCTATCTGATTGCTAGAGCTATTTTATACGTGGATATCATGTTTGGTGTAATTTTCAAATCAATTTTTGTATTTTCTCGCTGATATAATTTATTGTACTTTGTCTTTTCATTTTACATTGTCTTATGATTTTTAGTTTGTTTTCCCCTCCAATATTCAAGAGAAACCTGAATACGCCATTACAGACCAACAAAAATTATCTGTCAGTGTAATATTTGAGTCTATGAGAAATTCGAATCATAGGTGTTGAGAAGGGTTGTAGAGACCACTAATGTCAAAATCGACAACTAATGTCAAAACAACCACTAATGTCATAACACGTCGACGACAAATGTCATAGCAACCACTAATGTCATAACACGTTGACGACAAGTGTCAAATCGGATTAACCACAAATGTGATAACACGTTGACGACAGTGGATTAATGTCAAAATTTGAATTTTTACTGCAAATGTCACAACACGTCGACGACAAATGTCAAAACTGCATTAACCATAAGAGTCATAACACGTCGACGACAAATGTTACAATCGGTTTAACCACAAATGTCATAACACGTCGACGGCAAATGTCAAAATATCCAAATATAGTGCAAATGTCATAACACGTCATAGGGGCGGATCGAGGTATTCCATAAAGGGGAGGCGCCTTAACAACATCGGAGGCTGTCGCCACTCCAACCCATTTTATTCGTTTTATTTATGTTGTTAACACAAACTATAGGGGGCACCAGATGGGAATGCGCCCCCCCCCCCCCCCCCCCGTTGACGCGATTGCGTCCACAGCAAATGTCAAAATCGGATGAACCACAAATGACATAACGCGTCACAGAGGCGGATCCAGGAATTCGGTAAACGGGAGCGCCTTTACAAAATCAAAGGCTTCATCATTCCCTCCTCATTTCTTCTTTTATTTCTGTTGTGTGAAAGAAAATAGAAGGGGGACCAGAGAGGGGCGCGTCCCGTTTCCATCCATGATTGTGTCAAACACAGATGTCAAAAACTCATCGCTTGCATTACAGGGGCGGATCCAGGATTTCCGTAAAAGGAGGCGCCTTTACAAAATTTAAGTGGTCGCTCCTCCCATTGTTCATTCTATTTCTATTGTTTTAACTGAAAGAGAGAGGGAGAGAGAGAGAGAGAGAGGCACAAGAGGGGGGATGCGCCCCCTTTTAGATCAAAACAATGTCACTTCTTATTGCTAGCCTCACAAGGGTGGATCCAGGAATTCTGTTACATTAAATTACATTACATTAAAGTTGCCGCAACCATTCCTCATTTTCCTTTTAATTCTGTTTTGTTTTTAACGAAAAATGGATAGGGGGGGACCAGACGGCATGCACCCCCCCCCCGCCCCTCGATCAGAGATTACGTTAACCACAAGTGTCAAAACTCATTGCTTGCAGTACAGGGGTGGATCAAGGAACTCCGTAAAGTGGAGGCGCCTTTACAAAATTAAATTCCACCGCACCCCTATTTTGTCCCTTTTTATTGATGTTGTTTAAAAATGAAATGGGTGGGGGGCACAAGAGAGGAATACGCGGCTTCACAATCCATAATTGCGCCAACCATGAATTTAAAAGCTCATTGCTTGCATTTCAGGGGCATATCCAGGAGATCCGTTAACCCTAAAAGGGCCGGGCTTTTTTGGCTATGCTAAGATTGGGGGGGGGGGGGGGCAGATTCCGCCCCCCCCCCCCCAAGATATATAGGCCATCGGTGGTGCGATCGCAATGAAATTTCGCATGCGAGAGACCCACGTCATAATCTACAAGATTGTGTCATACGAATTTTTGAAACTATCAATTTCTAATTTTCATTAATTAATAATTATGCAAACTAAGTTCAAGATCATATTTTAGTCTACAATTTGAAAGCATTGAGAGTCTAATTTTTGATCTGCAAATCTGTTTTAGCATATTCAACAACTGCACATCACAAAAACTTCCAAATCTCATTTAAATTTTTATGTATTTTATTGTTTTCAGAATTTCTTATGTAATTCTTATTTTTTCAACGTTTTTTTTCTTTGTCTTTTATTGGAAAATGTAACTGATCACTTTTCTACCGTAATTAGCATAAAATTAATCAATAAAAGTGATTAACTGTGAAAACAATCAGGCTTTTATTACTTTCATGACAGAGCACCGTTTTCCATAGGAAATGTACACAAAATCACAAAATTGTGCCCGTTTTGATGCGACATTCCGTTACAAAAATGGGCGTGGCTTTGCAAAAGTATGCGGGGACGTTCCAAATTTGGTCTCTAAAGTTGCGCGAGACTTGAACAAACGAAATCAGGAAGCCTTGCGACGAGGCCTTCTCGCGTTACAGAATTAAAGCGCGAAACGAAAGTCGGGGGAGGGGGAGGATTCCGTCCCCCCCCCCCCCCCCCCGGCCCTTTTAGGGTTAAGGGGAGGCGCCTTAGGTGTCGCAGAACCTCCCCCTTTTGCTTTTTTTTTTTGTTTCTATTGATGTTGTTTCAACAAAAACAAAACGAAAAAAGGTGCACCAGAAAGGGATGCGCCCCTCACGATCCGTGACTGTGTCAACCACATTATGTCAATACTCATTGTTTGCCTTACAGGGGTGGATCCAGGAATTCTGTAAAGGGAGAAAGCTTCACAAAATTAAAGCTGCCGCAACCCTACCCCATTTTTCTTTTTCTTTGTGTTGTTTCAACAACAACACAAAATAATAGATATGGGGCACTAGAGGGGTGCGCCCTCTCCCCTCGATCCGAGAAAAAAAAATGACTTTCATGGTTAATCCGATTTTGACAGTTGTGGTGGACGCAATCGCGAATAGAGGGGGGGGGGGGCGCAATCCCCCTCTGGTGCCCCCCCCCCCCCGTCTCTCTCTTTTAAACAAAAAAAGTAAAATGAAAACAAATGGGGGGGGGGGGGGTAAGGTAGCTTCAATTTTGTAAAGCCGCCTCCCCTTCACGGAATTCCTGGATACGCCCCTGTTCTGCAAGCAATCACTTTTTACTCCCCCTTTTAGGGTTGCCTTGTCTTTATTTTTTGGTAAAACAACAAAAATAATAAAAAGATCGTGATCGAGAACGAGAGGGGGAGCATCCTCCTCTTGTGCCCCCATGTATTTTTTTTTTAACTAAAACATAGAATTAAAAAGAAAAAATGGGGAGGGGGCTCGCCAGCTTTTAATTTTGTGAAGGGGCCTCCCTTTACGGAATACCTGGATCCCACCCTGTAACACATGCAATGAGTTTTGACATTTGTTGCTGACGCAATCACGGATCGAGTGGGGACGCATCCGCCTCTTATAGTGCCCCTTTCAATTGTTTGTTATTGTTGTTGTTGTTGTTGGTAACACATAGAAATAAAATAAAAAAGGGGGAATGCGGCAGCTATTATTCTGAAAAGGCGCCTCCCCTTTTCGTAATTCCTGGTTCCGCAACTGTGATGCAAGCAATGAGTTTTGACATTTATGGTTGACGCAATCATGGATAGAGATTTGCCGCCTCTGTCTCTGTTGCCCCCCCCCCCTTTCATTTTATTTGATCTTTTTTTTTTCTTCGTTAAAAGAAAAAAGATATAAAGGGAAAATGGTGGTAGGGGTTCGCCAGCCTTTAATTTTGTAAAGGGCCCTCCTATTTACGGAATTGCAGTGTCCACCTCTGTGATGGAAGCACAAGGCTTTGACAAACTTGTGGTTGGCGCAGTCTCGGATCTAAAGGGGGCGCCGTCCCCGTCTTTTTTTTTTTTTTTTTTTTTGTTAAAGAAAGAAACAAAATGAACAAAGGGGAGGAGGTTGGGCAAGCATTTGATTTTGTAAGGGGGCTACCCCTTTACCTATTTCCTGGATCCACCCCTGTGACGCATTATGACCTTTTGCAGTTAAATTGGAAATGTTGACACATGATTTTGTGGTCGACATGTTATGACATCTGTGGTTCATCCGATTTTGGCATTTATAGTTGACGCAATCGTAGATCGAGAGGGGTCACACCCCCTCTCGTGCCCCCTCCATATATTTTGTTTAAACAACAGAAAAAAAGAATAAAATTGGGGGGCGGGGAGGGTCGCGCCAGCCTTCGATATTGTTAAGGTGCCTCCCCTTTACAGAATACCTGGATCCGCCCCTGTGAGGCGTTATGACATTTTACAGTAAATTTGATTATTTTGACATTTGTCGTCGACGTGTTGTGACATTTGTGGTCAGATCAATTGTGACATTTGTCGTCGACGTCTTATGACTTTAGTGGATGTTATGACATTAGTGGTCCATTTTGAAATTAGTGGGATCTACATGGGTCCGTTTAAACAACCCTTCGTGTGGGACATTGGCAATATTCAAATGCATTGTGCCATGTCTATCGTTGTAATAAACTTTACAGACCCCACCATGGGAACAGCGTCTATCACGAATCAGGCATCATTGTAGTAAATGCAGTAGCAAGCAATGATGACATGAACGTAATGGATATCAAACACAAGATGCATTTTTTTTTTCTGTCTTCACTTCTTTTGTCATTAATTGTTCCATGTCGATCCATTCTTTCACACATCGTGTGTGGTCCTCTATATTAAATTAGCTCTATTTCAATCTGCGCATTATCTGCAACCGACAATGTCTCATTGTGGCGGTTCGTTTTCTTCATGGGTTTTTTTCCCCCACAACATACACACCCGTTCTTTATAATGCGCGCTATTATGTGTGGAGTCTGGCTTGGTTTGAATGTTTTAATAAGGAGATACGCAGCAGTGATAAACAAGTTACTATACACCATTTTGGTGTTGAATTAACATTTCTGAGCGTCAACCCCAAAATTTAGAACTTTTGTTGATTATTTATTGCTCTGTTTATTGATTTTTTAGCTTCAAAAGGATGAAAAAGGAATTTTTGTTCAAGTTATTTCTAGGTCTACTTGATTTTTATAATTTGGCGCTTCCGTCTCTGTTGCCCCCCCCCCCCTTCATTTTAGTTGATCTTTTTTTTTTTTTGGTTAAAGAAAAAAAAGATATAAAGGAAAAATGGTGTTAGGGGTTCGGCAGTCTTTAATTTTGTAAAGGGCCCTCCTATTAACGGAATTGCAGTATCCACCTCTGTGATGGAAGCACAAGGCTTTGACAAACTTGTGGTTGACGCAGTCTCGGACCCTTGTGACGCATTATGACCTTTGCAGTTAAATTGGAAATGTTGACATATGATTTTGTGGTCGACGTGTTATGACATTTGCGGTTCATCCGATTTTGGCATTTATAGTTGACGCAATCGTAGATCGAGAGGGGTCACACCCCCTCTCGTTCACCCTCCATATATTTTGTTTAAACAACAGAAAAAAGAATAAAATTGGGGGGGGGGGCTGCGCCAGCCTTCGATATTGTTAAGGTGCCTCCCCTTTACAGAATACCTGGATCCGCCCCTATGAGGCGTTATGACATTTTACAGTAATTTTGATTATTTTGACATTTGTCGTGGACGTGTTATGACTTTAGTGGTTGTTATGACATTAGTGGTCGATTTTGACATTAGTGGGATCTACATGGGTTCTCGCAAACTGACTACATGACACGAAAGAACAATCATTTCTTGATATTTGATGTGAAGAACTCAATTCAAAACAGCCAATAGTTTCAAAGATATGGCAGTTTTAAATTATATTTTCAATCCAGTTCGCAAACTTTCTGGCGTTGGGTAAAAACGTCTGGCACGTTAGGGGTTTTTGGTCTGGCACATTAAGAGTTAAATAACCCTTCGTGTGGGACATTGGCAATATTCAAATGCATTGTGCCATGTCTATCTTTGTAATTAACTTTACAGACCCCACCATGGGAACAGCGTCTATCACGAAACAGGCATCATTGTAGTAAATGTAGTAGCAAGCAATGATGACATGGACGTAAATATGGATATCAAACACAAGATGCATTTTTTTTTTCTGTCTTCACTTCTTTTGTCATTTGTTCCATGTCGATCCATTCTTTCACACATCGTGTGTGGTCCTCTACATTGGACTATCTCTGTTTTAATCTGCGCATTATCTGCAACCGACAATGTCTCATTGCGTCGGTTCGTTTTCTTCATGGGTTCCCCCCCCCCCCCACAACATACACACTCGTTCTTTATAATGCGCGCTACTATGTGTGGAGTCTGGCTTGGTTTGAATGTTTTAATAAGGAGATACGCAGCAGTGATACACAAGTTACTATACACCATTTTGGTGTTAAACTAACACTTCTGAGCGTCAACCCAAAAATTTAGAACTTTTGTTAATTATTTGTGACCCTGCACCTCAAAACAAACAAAAAGTCGCCAGACATGAATTTCAAGTTAAGACCATATTCTGAAAGAGCAGACTTTTTTTTTTTTAAATGATGTATAACTCAAAGCAAATGGACTCTCCTAACCTATCTAAATATTGGAAAGAAAGCACAAACTCAGGAAAAGTGTGAACTGAGAAAAGAGGCTCTGAAGTACAGTGTCTATTCAAATGCTTATTCTTTATCAAACCGTGCTGGCTGTGCGATAAATGTGACAAAAAAAGGAAGTAAACCACCAGAGTAACAACAATGAAAGGATTATCAGATTAAACTGAAATTATACACGCCTCATGAACACATTCTGTCTATAATTAATGCCAAATTTCAAAGCAGTAGCCCTATCCTTTCAAAAGTTATTAGAGTCTAAAGTGAAGAGTGTGGACAAGGTTTTACAGAAATGAAAAAGGGATTCTAAAGACACACCTAATCACACTATTCTGCCAAAAAATGTTCGAGATAAACTGCTAAAAAAACACACTTTCCTGCCCGTCTTATGATACCAAATTTTAGCATAATGTAAAAGAAGACCCGCTCTTTCAGAAAATGTGAAAAAGTCAAGTTCGGCTAGGTTGACCCATTTCACTTATTTTCAGACCTCATGCAAAATCAGTGTGTGCGACTTTATGTTCGTTTTGAGGTGCACGGTCACATTTATTGCTCTGTTTATTGATTTTTCAGCTTCAAAAGCATGAAAAAGAAACGTTTGTTGAAGTTATTACTAGGTCTACTTGATTTTTATTATTGTGTGTGTGTGTGTGTGTGTGTGTGTGTGTTGGGGGAGGGGGTGTAAACACTTTGATACCACAATCACTAAAGTTGGTCTTCTATTGACATTCATCGGATGTTATGGCACCTGTAGTGTCATTCAATGTCACTGTTGAATTAACGCCTGGGTAATGTCAAAAATATTACCAACTACAGTGTAAAATCAATACCACAAGGTGCCAGGTGAACATTTTTCACCACCATGCCAACATAATATCTGAACCTGTCGGTGTGGTACATTATTGACACTTGCTCAGCATCAAATGTAACATCATAGTGTTACATCCCACACATACATTTTTGCAGACTATGTGCAAAGGTAATTAATTTTATATGTTTTTGATAATGAGTGTAAAGGGGTGAAGATGAGGACACAAACGGGCGTAAGTTTCTATCAAACAAAAAATCAAAATATAGAGTTGTTCAGAACGGCCTCTATGCATCCAGTTATTAATGTTTTGTAATGTTCTGTGTTCACGAATTCTTTGTTTTTCATTACAGGACCTTGAGTTGTAGATTTAGTAAAAGATTCTCGAGTGAATGACTGCACCGGATCCTGATAAAATGATGCTGCTTCATTGCACAGGAAACTCTCAACCTTGACGATGCTGACATGTTGTGTTGGATTCCTATAGCATTATTCGAGACCTGTGGGCATGGAAGCAGACTGCTACCTTAGATTTGCGTTTCATTAGATAAACACAATACTGCTCAGCTGCAATACCATGTTTGAATCAAAAGACCTCTTGTCAGCCATGGCAACAATCTAATCAGTAGATTCATTTCCAAATAAACATGAAGTTTTTTTTTTTTTTTTTTTCATTTGCTTTCATTTCATTTATTTTCCACATCCGGCATTTATGAAACAAACAAAAAAAAAAAATACAGGAACGATACATACACAGTAGGACATTGTAACAATACAAGTGCAAAACGTCCAATTTACAACAATTTCACAACAGACAAACACAGCATAAAAGCATTTTTTTTTTTCAGTTTGTGGGGGACCAACATAGATCGTTGGTCCGTTGTACCGTTTATATGGCTGATCTTATTGCAGCAAAAAAAAAATCGTTACAATAATGTAATACACACAAGAAAACTATACGAAAGAAAGTACACAATAAGAAGGCAAGAGTTATCAAAGTGTGGTGCTTATTCATTGAATAAAACCTGAAACTTATAGTATATCTTTATGCACAAGAAACAATTTATAGCTTATTTTTACTATCTTTTTATATTGGAAGTCTATTAGACAACATTTGGCAAATCATTCCATAGAACAGGTCCCATTATAGTTGAAAGTGTATCTTGAAACGACGAGCTACCTTGCTTCCAAAAGGTTCCACATTTATCATTTTTCAATGGATTTAGTGCCTTTTGGTTGAAAGCTCTTCAAAAAATCAATACAAGATATACAATTAGGGATATTCAATCTATTTATCTGTCTGGTATGGTAATTGTTCGTATTTTGGATGAAGGCAGCATCAAGAAACTTTGGCAAAATGTTACTCATATATGTGTGCATGAAAACAGCAAGAAAGAATTCACATAAAAAAAAATCGTCAATAAGTTATGTTCTTTGAATAAAGGACTTGTGTGGCTAAATATTATGGTCTATTACTAATTACACAAATTGCACACTTGTGTAAAATGAAATACTCGATAAAAAGTTGATTGAAGAAATATATTATATTTTTCTACAAACAAAGGAATGTGAATTTTATAGTTTGTGCAATTTTTTTTTTTATTCAAGAATGATGCATTAAAAGCTTAACTGCGAAATCGTTAACATATATTTTTTGGAAGGTTATCACATTAATGAAGTGGATGCAGCTTCAGGGAGACTTAATAATAAGGGTGAACATGTCGTAATTCGATTAAGGATTCGCTTGATTATTGCAACATCCAGAACATTTAACATGCATCAACAGAACAATTGCACCATGGAGACCTTGTCAGGCGTTCAGTGGTCGCGTGTATATAATTATCGGTAGCAGACACTCCGTGCTTCCATTTTCCTTTCTTCTTTTCCTTCTTTTTCGACGTCATTTGTTCAATGTTGATTTATGACCTTCACTTCTACACAGATGCCTATCGACTGACATGCGCTCTGTCTGAATGTGTGCATTATTGTATATGTAAGCGACACTGTCACGTTGTCAAGAGTGTGAAATCCATGTCCAGGGAAAATTGGCTATTCCGCAATTCGACATCATACCAAGAGACTATAGGGCTTTTTACACTTGTGTTTCTGAACCCCGGACTTTCTCTGACCCAGGACTATCGTTAGTCCCGTACCAATTTTTTCAGCTTTTTACACTCGCCAATTAGTCCCGTACTATCTCTTGTCCGGGGCTAAGGAGAAAACTGACCTTTTTACACTCGTATTTCTTAGCCCCGGACTTTCCAAACCACATGAATATTCATAATTACGCTGTGTACTGTACACGTACACGCACGCACCGGCAGCACTTAATTACCTCGTTTCTGATTGGTCATTGAGGGTCGGACTTCGTCTCCGTCGCTTAGCCCAGGATTATTTTTTCGTTCTGTTTACACTCACTTGCTTGGCACCGCAATTGCGGTGCTAGCACCGCAATTGCGGTGCTAACCCCTGCTATTTTGCAGGGCCAGATAGTACCGTACTATCGGTGGGGCTAGCCCACTTTGGCAAAAACGAGTGTAAACAGAAAGTGGGCTAAGGATAGTCCCGTACCAACGGTGGGGCTAAGGCCCCCCCTTAGCCCCACCGTTGGTCCGGGGCTAAGCAAAATTTTACAAGTGTAAAAAGCCCTTATGAGGGCTACTTTGAACCGGCTACAAAAGATCACTTTCCTGTCATTGGTGCAAGATCCTTGTTTAAGCCTATGGATGGTCAAATTTGTGTACGTCTCATTAACCCCTCAAAAAGAGCAGTGTGCTCCTCATGACTTGAAACGTACAGGTCTCATGTTTACAGTCTGTGTCCCTGAACCTGTAGCTATCTTACACTGATTAATGTTCCTTCAACATTGTGTGCAATTCGTTTTGTTGAGTGGTATCTTGGAAGTTTTTAAATGTTTCAGTGTGTAACTATACTTAGGTGATGTATAGATCAAAATAGACCTACCTAGGTGGAAAACCTTACCTGGAGTTTTCTACGGGAAAAAATTGAATATTGGTCATAATGTTTTATGCAATATAAACAAAGATATTTTTTCAGTGCAGTATAGAAATTAACAGAACCTCTTTGTAGTTCAAATTGAAATCATGCAGAAAACGATTTGCTTTTGCAAAAGATAGACTGTAGAAAGTGTCGTCTAGTGTGATTATTAAGGAATTATTTGATCATTGACATGTGTGTCGACATATGCAAACTCTCGATCTTGTGAGAGGGGCTACCCAAGCAGACCCCTCCCCCTTAAACTCCACACACGAAGTACGCAGCGAAGACGCACAGGTGAACCAAGAGCTAAGACACCCCGCTGTTGTCATTAAGACATCTGTAGATATGTTTTTTTTCTTATTTTATAGATAAGGGGGAAGAAAGTCCCCAAAATCTCCCCATAAATGTGTACCTGATTGCTAAAATTTTAGGGTCTGAAAACACAAAATGTCCCTTTCGTACAGGGGGCTTAATACCAATCCCCATCCCCACCCCTCCCGCCCCCACACCCACCACTCGGTCCGCTCTCTCCCACAGAACTTCAAGAAAATACTTGCCCCCCCCCCCAAAAAAAAAACAAACAACAAAACAAAACAAAACAAAACAAAACAAAACAAAACAAATCAAATCAAAAAAAAAAAAAAAAAAAAAAACGTTTAAACGGATAGAAGCCACTGTCCAAATGTTCTCCTTCAATATTATCTATCCAGCCATAAAAATGAGGTTGGACTGAAATGAAATAATTCTCTCGTCATTAACTGCACCGAATCCTGACAAAGATGGCGCTGCTTAATTGCACGGGGAACAACAATTTAATCCCCGATGATGCATATTTTGCTGAATTCCTATGGCATCGTTCTCAATGCCTGTGGCCATGAAAGCTGACGTGGATTTGAACTTCGTGAGAAAAACATGATGATATAGTGACAATACCGTGTTTGAATGAAATGGCCTTATATCAGTCATTGCCATGCAGTCTAAAGCAGGACATTCTTTTTCAAAACTCACTACAACATCGTAAACATAAGGAAAATGATCATATTAACAAAGTGGAGGTAGCTTTCTGGAGACTGAACAGCATTGTATGCTGTCTTAATCGATCAAGAGGCATATCATGTAGGAATGGCGTAAGTTCTAGCATTTCTCGGTTTAGAGAATTTGACAATTTTCAGGTATGAATTGTGTTAACACTATAGGTGTGACGATCGCAGTTTTCCATATTCAGCGTACATGCATGTACAGAATAGATACACCATAGGGACCCGTTCGTGTCACGCGTCAGTAGCAACCGGTGGATGCGTGTGTAATCTGGGTAGCAGACACTCCGGGCTTCCATTTCCCCTCCTTCTTTTCCATTCTTTTTCGACGCCCTTTGTTCCATGTTGACCTATGACCTTCACTTCTACACAAAGTACTATAAATTGAATGATGTCTGCCTAAATGCGTGCATTATACGTCACGTTTTCGGGGTCGGATTCCTGATTAATGTTCCCTCAACACCGAGTGCGATTCGTTTTATTGAGTGGTATCTTGCAAGTTTTTAAATGTTCCAGAGTGCGACCATACTCGGGGGATACATACATCAAGATAGATTAAGGTGGAAAATCTTATGGAATATTGCCTGATAGACATCCTTAACCAATGTAAACCAACGTACCTGTTTGTTTGTTTGTTTTTTTTTTTCAACAGTAAAAAAGGTATATCATGAATAAAAACTATTTCGCTTGTGCAAAAAAAAGTCCAAAATGTGTCTAGTTGGATTGTTAGAAAATGATTTGAGTCATTGACACGAGTGTCAAAATGAACGGATTGTGATAGTGAGAAAGTTTATTTCGTACCTCCTGTACTAAACACCTTGCTATCCCGTACTTTTAACCACGTCCCATCTCTATCATTTCTGTTTTATTTTGAACGTCATTATTTCCTACAGGAAAGCAATAAACACCAACAGAACACAATAGGCAAGAAGAAATTTCTCATCTGATTTCTAGAGCCATTTTATACATTACTATTATATTTTGTGTAATATTCCATTCTATTTTAGTATTTTGTCGCTGATTAACATTGTTCTTCTTATTACTTCTGTTTGTTTACCCCTCAAACATTCAAGAGAAACCTGAAGACGCCATTACAGACCGACAAAAATTATCTGTCAGTGTTATATTTTGGGTGTATGGGATCTTCGACCTATAGGTGTTGATATGGGTCCGTTTAAACAACACTCCGTGTGGGACCTTGGCAGCTTTCAAATACATTGTGCCATGTCTACAATATGTATGTTTGTAATGAATATGTATACAGACCACACCATGGAAACAGCGTCAATCATGAAACAAGCACCATAGTAGTACATGTGGTAGCAAGCAATGATGACATGCATGTAACTATGGATATCAAACACGAGATGTTTGCATTTTTTTTTTTCCTGTCTTCACTTCCTTTGTCATTATTTTGTTCCATGTCGATCCATTCTTTCACACAACGTGTGTGGTCCTCTATACATTGGATTATCTCTGCTTCTATCTACGCATTATCTGTAGCCGACAATGTTTCATTGTCGCGGTTCGTATTCTTCATGGGTTTTTCCCTCACAACATACACACCAGTTCTTTATAATGCGCGCTATTATGTGGAGTCTGGCTTGGTTTGAATGTTTCAATAAGGAGTCACGCTCCGGTGATACACAAATTACTATACACATTTTCTTGTTAAATTAACACTTCTGAGCGTCAACCCCAAAATGTAGAACTTTTTAACTAGTTATTGTTCTGTTTGTAGGTTTTGAGCTTCAACAGGATGGAAAAGATATTTCTGTTTAAGTTATTTCTACGTCAACTTGATTTTTATTATTTGTGTGTGTGTGGGGGGGGGGGGAGTGTAAAAACTTGAAGAGTCTGTTCGCAAAAAAAAAAAAAAAAAACGATTTGTCCATAATTGCCAAATAGATATACTTGCGATTAAATTTCAAGAAGAAAGTAAAGAGAATAATGAGAAAATTTTGCTTTTTTGACCATAACCTCACATATATACCTTTATATGTAGTGAACAATATAATATATTGTTGACCGTGCACCTCAAAACGAACATAAAGTCGCACACACTGATTTTGCGTGAGGACTGAAAATAAGTGAAACGGGTCAACCTAGCCGAACTTGACTTTTTCATATTTTCTTGAAGAGCGGGTCTTCTTTTACAGTATGCTAAAATTTGGTATCATAAAACGGGCAGGAAAGTGTGTTTTTTTAGCAGTTTATCTCAAACATTTTTGGTAGAATAGTGTGATTAGGTGTGTCTTTCGAATATCTTTTTCATTTCTGAAAAACCTTGTCCACACTCTTCACTTTCAACTCTTTAACTTTTGAAAGGATAGTGATACTGCTTTGAAAGTTGGCATTAATTATGGATGTTATGACACCTGTAGTGTCATTCACTGCCATTGTCTAATTCAGGCCAGGGCAATGTCAAAAATATATATATATATTACTAACTACAGTCTCAAACTAACACCACAAGGTGCTAGGTAACCACTTTTCACCACATGAAAGCAATGTCTACATCTGTCGGTGTGGTCTTATATTGACTCCTGATCGGCATCCTATTTAACACCGTAGTGTTACAGCAAATATTTTATTGTATTTGTTTTTGTTTAATTTAGGAGAATTTACATTGTATGTATAGTTACAATAAAAATAATCTTCCATATACATTATATTTGAATCAATGTTTTCAAAAAATCAATCCGTTCATAATTATCCTACAAGGCAATCCAATGAATTTCATTTGCCATTTCTTAGGACTTTGCTGGACCAGCAAACCTTCATCTACGATGGACCAAAGTACTGGTACCCACTTCCCAACGACATAGTAACAGCATAAATTTTGAATTATTTTAAGAATAAATCAAAACTATTCTTATTGAAATCTTATACAACCAAATTAGGTTCGGTTTGATCGTCTCAATTAAGTCATCTTTGTTACAAGTATTAAGATGTCATACAGAAATCATCTTTTAAAGAAAATAATCTGTCAAACATAATTTTTCCTCAGATATTTCTTTTATTGCACCAGACAACAGTGAGTCTATTCTCTTTCACTTTTTCATATCCGTTCCTATGCATTCATACGGGTATATGCACCCAATACATCGCAATATCAACCCAGGGAGCGTTTTATCATTGCATTTACATCATGAAGTCCAGTCTGCTTTTGTCCACGATGGCGTGTGTTGTACCATAGTCTAATTTTCCCATTTTTCTTCTTTTTCCTGTTTTTTTTTTCTTTCATTTTTCCTTCCTAAGTTAATTTCATGTCAGTACACATTGGTTTCTTTGACTTTGTGTACGTATTTTCCGAGGGTCCCACACCCTACAAGCTTTGCTTTTTAGTGGGACTCCCCATTTCCATTCTAATCTTTGTATTATGTATATACCTTTAATAGAAAGGAATTTCTGTTGTTACTCGTGACCACATGTACGTTTTCTTTGAAATTGTTACAAATATGTTTTGTAAATGTATTGTGTATAATTTTCCCTGTTTATTCAATGGAAATGGAAATAAAATTGAAAGTTGAAGTTGATTATTTTTGCATTGTATGTTCAAAGGTAATTCGTTGTACATATATTTTGATATGAGTGTAAAGGGGTACAGATGGGAACAGAAACGGACGGATGTTTCATAGAAAACAATAACAGAAATACAGCTGTTCTGAAAGGTCTATTATGCATTAAGTGATTAATGTTTGTCATGTTCTGTGTTCACGTATTCTTTGTTTTTCAATTCAGGACCTTGAGTTGTATATTTAGTGAAAGATTCTCGAGTGGATCCTCATAAGATCCTCATAAGATGGTGCTGCTTTATTGCACAGGGAACTCTCACCCTGACGATGCTGCCAGGCTGTGTGGGATTCCTATTGCATTATTCGAGGGCTGTGGGCATGGCAACAGACTGCTGCCTTTCGATTTTAAAATAATTCCTTCATTTTTGTTGCTCTGGTGGTTGACATCCTGTGTTTTGTCCCGTTCCTCGCTAAGCTACCGCGGCTAGGTGAAAGATTAAGCGCTTAAATAGTCCCTGTACTTCAGAGCCTCTTTTCTCAGTTCACACTTTTCAGAGTGTGTGTTTCTTTCCCAGTATTTACGTAGGTTAGGGAGTCCTTTTGAATTGAGTTATACCTTATTTCAAAGCTTAGAGTCTGCTCTTTCAGAATCTGCCCTTAACTAAAAATCCATGTCTGGCGACTTTTGGTTGGTTTTGTAATGCAGGGTCACATATGCAAACTCTCGGTCATGTGAGAGGGGCTACCCAAGCAGACCCCTCCCCCTTAAACTCCATACACGAAGACGCACAGGTGGACCAAGAGCTAAGACACCCCGCTGTTGTCATAAAGACATCTGTGGATATTTTGTTGTTCTTATTTTATAGATAAGGGGGAAGAAAGTCCCCAAAAATCTCCCCATAAATGTGTACCTGATTGCTAAATTTTAAGGTCTGAAAACACAAAATCTCCCTTTCGTACAGGGGGCTTAATACCAACTTGGGGTGGGGATTGAATCCCCACCCCAACCCGCCCGCCCCCACACCAGCCACTCGGTCCGCTCTCTCCCACAGAACTTCAAGAAAATACTTGCCCCCCCCCCCCCCCCCCCCATACCGTTTAAACGGATAGAAGCCACTGTCCAAATGTTCATCTTCAATATTATCTATCCAGCCATAAAAAAATGACAATGAACTGAAATGAAATAATTCTCTCGTCATTAACTGCACCGAATCCTGACAAAGATGGCGCTGCTTAATTGCACGGGGAACAACAATTTTATCCCCGATGATGCATATTTTGCTGAATTCCTAAGGCATCGCTCAATGCCTGTGGCCATGAGAGCTGCCGTGGATTTGAACTTCGTGAGAAAAACATGATGATATAGTAATAATACCGTGTCTGAATGAAATGGCCTTATATCAGTCATTGCCATGCAGTCTAAGCAGGAAATTCTTTTTCAAAACTCACTACAACATCGTAAACATAACGAAAATGATCACATTAACAAATTGGAGGTAGCTTCCTGGAGACTGAACAGCATTATATGCTGTCTTAATCGATCAATGAGGCATATTATGTAGGAATGGCGTAAGTTCTAGCATTTCTCTGTTTGGAGATTTTGACAATTTTGAGATATGAATTGTGTTAACACTATAGCTGTGACGATCGCAAAGTTTTCCATATTCAGCGTACATGCATGTACAGAATAGATACACCATGGGGACCCGTCCGTATGACGTGTCAGTATATAGCAACCAGTGGTAGCGTGTGTAATCTGGGTAGCAGACACTCCGGGCTTCCATTTCCCCTCCTTCTTTTCCATTCTTTTTCGACGCCCTTTGTTCCATGTTGACCTATGATCTTTACTTCTACACAAAGTACTATCAATTGAATGCTCTCTGCCTAAATGTGTGCATTATGTGTCAGGTTTTCGTGGTCGGTTTCCTGATTAATGTTCCTTCAACACCGAGTGCAATTCGTTTTGTTGAGTGGTATTTTGCAAGTTTTTCAATGTTCCAGAGTGCGACCATACTGGGGAAGGGGGGGGGGGTACATACATTAAGATCGACCTACCCAGGTGGAAAATCTTATGGGCTATTACCGATCAGACATCCTTAACCAACATAAACCAACATAGCTGATGGTTTCAACAGTCAAGGTGGTATATCATGAAGAAAATAATTGTTTTGTTTTCGTGGAAAAAAGTCCAAAATGTGTCTAGTGGGACTGTTAGGAAATTATTTGAGTCATTGACACGAGTGACGAAATGAACGGATTATGATAGTGAGAAAGTTTATTACGTACAACCTGTACACCTTGCTATCTGGCACCTTTCGTTACTTCCAATCTCTATCATAACTGCTTTATTTTAAACAATACTATTTCCTCCAGGAAAACAATAAACAATACTATTTCCACCAGGAAAACAATAACGACCAACAGAACACTAAAAACTAGTGGACATGTCCTATCTGATTGCTAGAGCTATTTTATACGTGGCTTTCATGTTTGGTGTAATGTTCAATTCAATTTTTGTATTTTCTCGCTGATATATGTTACTTTGTTTTTTTATTTAACATTGTTTTATGATTTTTAGTTTGTTTTCCCCTCCAATATTCAAGAGAAACCTGAATACGCCATTACAGACCAACACAAATTATCTGTCAGTGTAATATTTGAGTCTACGAGAAATTCGAATCATAGGTGTTGAGAAGGGTTGTAGAAACCACTAATGTCAAAATCGACAACTAATGTCAAAACAACCAATAATGTCATAGCACGTCGACGACAAATGTCATAGCAACCACTAATGTCATAACACCTTGACGACAAATGTCAAAATCGGATTAACCACAAATGTGATTTAAACACGTTGACGACGGTGGATTAATGTCAAAATTTGAAATTTACTGCAAATGTCACAACACGTCGACGACAAATGTCAAAACTGCATTAACCAGAAGTGTCATAACATGTCGACGACAAATGTCACAATCGGTTTGACCACAAATGTCATAACACGTCGACGGCAAATGTCAAAATATCCAAATATAGTGCAAATGTCATAACACGTCATAGGGGCGGATCCAGGTATTCCATAAAGAGGAGGCGCCTTAACAATATCGGAGGCTGGGGCCACTCCAACCCATTTTATTCGTTTTATTTATGTTGTTAACACAAACTATAGGGGGCACCAGATGGGAATGCGCCCCCCCCCCCCTTGACGCGATTGCGTCCACAGCAAATGTCAAAATCGGATGAACCACAAATGACATAACGCGTCACAGAGGCGGATCCAGGAATTCGGTAAACGGGAACGCCTTTACAAAATCAAAGGCTTCCTCATTCCCTCCTCATTTTTTTCTTTTATTTCTGTTGTGTAAAAGAAAATAGAAAGGGGACCAGAGAGGGGCGCGTCCCCTTTCCATCCATGATTGTGTCAAACACAGATGTCAAAACTCATCGCTTGCATTACAGGGGCGGATCCAGGATTTCCGTAAAAGGAGGCACCTTTACAAAATTTAAGTGGTCGCTCCTCCCATTGTTCATTCTATTTCTATTGTTTTAACTGAAAGAGAGAGGGAGAGAGAGAGAGAGAGAGAGAGGCACAAGAGGGGGGATGCGCCCCCTTTTAGATCAAAACAATGTCACTTCTCATTGCTTGCCTTACAAGGGTGGATCCAGGAATTCTGTTAAGCGGAGGTGCCTTTACAACATTAAAGTTGCCGCAACCATACCTCATTTTCCTTTTAATTCTGTTTTGTTTTTAACGAAAAATGGATAGGGGGCACTAGACGGCATGCGCCTCCCCCTCCCCCCCCCCCCCTCATTGCTTGCATTACAGGGGTGGATCAAGGAACTCTGTAAAGTGGAGTCGCCTTTACAAAATTAAATTCCACCGCACCCCTATTTTGTCCCTTTTTATTGATGTTGTTTAAAAATGATATGGGTGGGGGGGGGGGGGGCACCAGAGAGGGATGCGCGGCTTCATGATCCATAATTGCGTCAACCATGAATGTAAAAACTCATTGCTTGCATTTCAGGGGCATATCCAGGTGATCCGTTAACCCTAAAAGGGCCGGGCTTTTTTGGCTATGCTAAGATGGGGGGGGGGGGGGGGGCAGATTCCACCCCCCCCCCCCGAGATATATAGGTCATCGGTGGTGCGATCGCAATGAAATTTCGCATGCGAGAGACCCACGTCATAATCTACAAGATTGTGTCATATGAATTTTTGAAACAATCAATTTCTAATTTTCATTAATTAATAATTATGAAAACTAAGTTCAAGATCATATTTTAGTCTACAATTTGAAAGCATTGAGAGTCTAATTTTTGATCTGTAAATCTGTTTTAGCATATTCAACAACTGCACATCACAAAAACTTCCAAATCTCATTTAAATTCTTATATATTTTATTGTTTTCAGAATTTCTTATGTAATTCTTATTTTTTCAACTTTTTTTCTTTGTTTTTTTATTGAAAAATGTCACTAATCACTTTTCAACCGTAATTACCATAAAATTAATCAATAAAAGTGATTAACTGTGAAAACAATCAGGCTTTTATGACTTTCATGACAGAGCACCGTTTTCCATAGGAAATGTACACAAAATCACAAAATTGTGCCCGTGTTGATGCGACATTCCCTTACAAAAATGGGCGTGGCTTCGCAAAAGTATGCGGGGACGTTGCAAATTTGGTCTCTAAAGTTGCGCGAGACTTGAACAAACGAAATCAGGAAGCCTTGCGACGAGGCCTTCTCGCGTTACAGAATTAAAGCGCGAAAGGAAAGTCGGGGGAGGGGGCGGATTCCGTCCCGCCCCCCGGCCCTTTTTAGAGTTAAGGGGAGGCGCCTTAGGTGTCGCAGCACCTCCCCCTTTTGCTTTTTTTTTTGTTTCTATTGATGTTGTTTCAACAAAAACAAAAAGAAAAAAAGGGGCACCAGAAAGGGATGCGCCCCTCACGATCCGTGACTGTGTTAACCACATTATGTCAAAACTCATTGTTTGCCTTACAGGGGTGGATCCAGGAATTCTGTAAAGGGAGGCAGCTTCACAAAATTAAAGCTGCCGCAACCCTACCCCATTTTCTTTTTCTTTGTGTTCAGTTCAGTTCAGTTCAGTTTTTATTTCTGCATTTCAAAATCAATACAAATCCACAAATCAACTAAATACTTACATAGTCATTTACACAGCTAATATTCGTAACGTTTGGATCTTACATACATTTTTTTTTTCAAGAACGAATATCATATATGAAAGGAAGCAATAGGAAATGATAAAAATGAAATGCAGGGGACCATCATCATAAGCTAAGCTTGACGAGGAAGATGGCCCCAGGTAAAGAGATACATAAAGAAAATCTTGCCACTCACTGAGTGGGGGTAATTGTGCAAAGGGCACAACGAAGAGATACATAAAGAAAATCTTGCCACTCACTGAGTGGGAAGTAATTGTGCGAAGGGCGTGCGGTGCAGTGCGGTGTGCATTGTGTTGGGATGAATCTTGGTTTGTACGTTGAGTGTTATTTTGTGTATCAGTGTGATGAGGTGAATATTACTTCAGTTATGGCCGTGAACTCATTGTTTAGGGTGTTTGTTGACCAGGTGGTATGAATATTTTTATGTGTCAGAAGTATACTGGATTATGAGGGCGTTTTTTAGTTCTCGTTTAAAAATGTTCAACGACGTGCGTTGTTTTAAATTAGGGGGTAAAGAATTCCAAATATCTGGTCCATTGTGCTTTAAAGATTTTTGAGCTAAAATGATTCTGGGCTTTTCGAGATGGTAATCGGACGACTGTCGTGTTGGATATGAATGAACGGTGAAATTTGGAGTGAAGAAGCCATCAAAAATTTTTGGAAGACAATTAAATGTATATTTATACATAAAAACAGCAGTTTGAAAGGTGTGAAGATCCTCAATTTTCAATGTTTTTAGTTGATGAAATAGGGGATTGGATGGGGATAAGTAACGGGAATTGGTAATCAATCGTACAGCACGTTTTTGGAGAGTAAGAATTGGATTAATTTTAGTTGAGCCACAGTTTCCCCAAACGATATTGCAGTATGTGATATGTGGTAAGATCAATGCATTGTATAGAATAGTCAGGGAATTTTGAGAAATGAAGTTTTTCAGTCGATATAAAATTCCTACAGTTCTTGAGACAGACGTGTGGATATTATGAATATGATCGTTCCAAGTTAAACTCGAGTCAATTGTGATTCCTAAAAATTTAGTAGATCTTACTTCAGTTAAAGATAATCCATCAATATTGATATTATAACTGCTGTTAATGTTCTGTGAAGCAGTAGGTTTGAAACGTATAAAATTTGTTTTAGAGACATTAAGGGATAATTTATTACATATAAACCATCGGGAGACTTTGTCTATTTCCGTGTTCAGAGTATTAAACAGTGTTTCGAGGTTCTCATGGGAGTAAAAAATATTAGTATCATCCGCAAAAAGTATAAATTTAAGAGTTTTTGATGTATTTATTATATCATTAATATATACAAGGAACAGTAGGGGGCCAAGAATTGATCCCTGGGGAACACCACATACAATATTAGAATTCGGAGATTTAGATGACTTAAATAGTACATATTGCTTTCTGTTGGATAAATAATCAATAATCCAAGAAAGTGCTAAACCACGAATACCATATCTTTTTAATTTGTAAATTAATATATCATGATCTATGGTATCAAAAGCCTTTGAAAAATCCATGAAAATTCCTATAAAATGTTTTTTATTTGCAAAAGATTCAGTAATCTTATCTAACAATTGAATTATAGCTAAATCGGTGGAATGGCCCTTTCTAAATCCAAACTGATTAAGTATAAGTAGGTCATTTACATGAAGAAAAATGTACAGGCGTTTATGAATAATTGTTTCCAGAATTTTAGAAATACTAGGTAGTAACGATATTGGTCTATAATTTGTTAAAAGAGAAGGGTCGTCTTTTCATTTGAAAATTGGAACTACTTTTCGAGTTCGGGCATATTTCAGAAGACAGTGAAAGATTGAAAATGTAAGATAAAGGTGTGGTTATTTGTTTGATGATTTTCTTCAGTATCAAAACACTTATTTCATCATGGCCACTAGATCTACTTGGCTTTAATCTGTTAACAATCTCCAGTATTTCTTCCTCATCTGTTGGGGTAAAGAAAAGGGATTTGTCGCAGTTTGGTGGAAGAAATTCAGTAAAGTTTGAATGAACATGTTTGTTTTTTATTTTTGAAGCTAATTGGGGGCCAATATTTACGAAGTATGAGTTAAAAGCATCAGATATTTCATCAGGGTTTATGAGTTCTTTGTTGTCATTATAAAAACGGACGATGTTTCCTTATTATTTTTACCTGTTATTTCATATATAGTTTCCCATAAACCATTTACGTTATCCTTTTGACTATCAAACTTATCGGAATAATACATTTTACGAGAAATACGAATCAAATTACTGAGTATATTTCTATACTTTTTGTAATCTGTAAAATGTTTTGTATTGTGGGTAGTAATCGCCAGTTTATACAATTTATTACGGGTTTTTATTGAATTGATGATTCCCTTTGTAATCCAGGGATGTTTGTTCTTTCTGCGTGTTTTTTTCTTAACTAAAGGAATGTTTTTTCGATAATGATATAAAAGTTTATCTAAGAAAATATCATAAGCTTTATCGGCGTTATTTTGAAGATACACTTCTTGCCATTCTTCCTTCACTAAATCAAGATTAAGTAATTCAATATTCTCGTCTGATTCTTTTCTGTACATTATCGGCCTGGGTTTTGAAATACTTTTGACGTTTTCAGAATAACGAAGAATAATGAATATCGGTAAATGATCAGATATATCATAATATAAGATACCATTAATGAATTTATTTACAGAAAAGTTATTAGAAAAAAATATATCCAACAAGGTTTTAGATGTTTGGGATATTCTTGTTGGGTTATCAATATGGGAATGGAAAGCATATGAAAAAAGAATTGTTTTTAATTTTACCGCTAAAGTATCTATTTTCGTCATGTCAATATTATAGTCGCCCATAATATAAATTTCCTTATTTTCTTGTGTAATCGTGTTGCGGCATTCATCAAAATTTTCTAAAAACATTTCGGTTTTATGATTTGGTGGCCTGTATATAACACCAATTATCTTATTTTTCATTTTATCATTAATGATTTCCATAAACAGGCTTTCACAACCTTCAATATCAATATCAGTTCTTATTTTTACTCGCAATTCGTTATATATATATATAGGGCTACCCCTCCCCCTCTACCTCTCTTACGATCAGAGCGAAATATTTTATATCTATCAAGGCTAAACAAATTTGGAGACATGTGCCCTAGCCAAGTTTCAGTTATACCGATTGCGGAAAAGGGAAAATTTTGTAAAGAAAGAAGGAGTAATTCAAATGAATCAAAATTTTTGTTTAAGCTTCTAGCATTCCAGTGGAATAAGCTAAAATCTTTAATGGGGTTATAATTAGTGTCATCATTCCTATTTGTGGAATTGCTACAGGAATTATTAACATGACTCGCAGTGGAATCAAGTGAAGATTGGAACATATTATTGAAATCCGAAATAGTGTAGTATTTACTGTGATTACTTATGATACCCTGGTCAGGATGATCGTTGTTATGAGTCATGAGGATTTGAGTGCAAAGTTGAGAATGGTTGTTCTGGGACCATGTATTTTGTGTAGTACGTTGGAATGTCTGTGCGTGAATGTAAATGTGAGTGTGTGCATGTGTGGGGGTGTGCAGTGCATGTGCGTTGATAATAACAATAATGATACTGATACATTTTTACGTTATACAATAGAACAAATGCTACATCATATAGTCTCGCTAAATTTATGTCTACAAAAGTAAATGGAATCCTCCTACACTTAACGTTGGTGAGGTAAATTCGTATGCGTAATATGAAATAACAATGATTATAAAAGAAGACAAGGCGCTTCTATGGTAATAACAGAAATATAATTACTCCAATAATAGCATACGAACGAGGTGTTCTAACAGTTAAGGTAAAAAAAAAAAATTAGATTGGTTGTTTTACAGAGTCATGCTGACAAGCCCCTTCGAACGTCTATGCATTTACGTAGAGATAGTTTGTGAAGGTGAGACATGAAAGAGGAATGTACATCTGGAGAAAAATTCTTGTGTCAAACTACAATGAAAGGGTTCACAAGTTTACAAGAGTGCAAACGGAACATTCTTGAGTGATTTATAACTGTGCACGGACACAGTCTTGACAAAAATAAAGAATTTTTATGTTATACAATAGAACAAATGTTACATCATGTAGTCTCGCTAAATTTATGTCTACAAAAGTAAATGGAATCCTCCTACACTTAACGTTGGTGAGGTAAATTCGTATGCGTAATATGAAATAACAATGATTATAAAAGAAGACAAGGCGCTTATATGATAATAACAGAAATAGAATTACTCCAATAATAGTATACGAACGAGGTGTTCTAACAGTTAAGGTAAAAAAATTAGATTGGTGTTTAACAGAGTCATGCTGACAAGCCCCTTCGAACGTCTATGCATTTACGTAGAGATAGTTTGTGAAGGTGAGACATGAAGGAGGAATGTACATCTGGAGGAAAATTCTTGTGTCAAACTACAATGAAAGGGTTCACAAGTTTACAAGAGTGCAAACGGGACATTCTTGAGTGATTTATAACTGTGTACGGACACTGTCTTGACAAAAAAAAAAAAAAAAAATTCATTCTGTATACATTATCTACTGGTAGTTTAGGAAAATCCAGACCAATTGAATTTGTCCCGATCGTCAAAAACATCAGCCGTTTGTTTATCTTATTACAAAATTTTTAGAATCTGATTTAAATGTAAGCTGGTATGTTGTTTAATTCGTCAGAAGCGGAAATAAATGATACTCTGCTGATCAATAGTGCTCTATGGGAAGAAGTTCAGTTTAAACAAAAAAAAAACAAAAAAAAAAAACAAAACAAAAAAAAACAAAAAACCAAGATGTGGCCAACTGATGTCATTGTCAATATCAAGGTTGAAAGGTAAGTACAGTGTAGGTATAATCAGATATGCACGTAAATAGAAAGTCTTCCGGTAATGCAGCGGCGCCGGCAGGGCCCGGCATTCGGACGAAGGGTCATAACAAGATTTAAAAAAAAAGAATATCTCAGTTGCTATTACTGAGTCATGCTGCTTAACCCCTGCCAACGACTGTGCACTAACGGAGAGAACTTTGTGCAAAGTTCATGTTTCAACAACAACACAAAATAATAGATATGGGGCACTAGGGGGTGCACCCTCTCCCCTCGATCCGACAAAAAAAAAAATGACTTTCGTGGTTATCCGATTCTGACATTTGTGGTGGACGCAATCGCGAATAGAGGGGGGGGGGGGCCGCAATCCCACTCTGGTCCCCCCCCCTCTCTCTCTTTTAAACAACAAACGTAAAATGAAAACAAATTGGGGGGGGGTGCGGTAGCTTCAATTTTGTAAAGCCGCCTCCCCTTCACGGAATTCCTGGATCCGCCTGTTCTGCAAGCATCACTTTTACTTCCCCTTTAGGGTGCCTTGTCTTTATTTTTTGGTAAAACAACAAAATATAAAAGATCGTGATCGAGAACGAGAGGGGGAGCATCCTCCTCTTGTGCCCCCATGCATTTTTTTCCAACTAAAACAAAGAATTACAAAGAAAACATGGGGAGGGGGCTCGCCAGCTTTTAGTTTTTAGTTTTTACGGGAATACCTGGATCCGACCCTGTAACACATGCAATGAGTTTTGACATATGTTGCTGACGCAATCACGGATCGAGTGGGGACGCATCCGCCTCTTATAGTGCCCCTTTCAATGTTTGTTATTGTTGTTGTTGTTGTTGATATATAAAAAAACACAGAAATAAAATTTAAAAAGGGGGAAGGCGGCAGGTATATTCTGAAAAGGCGCCTCCCCTTTCGTAATTCCTGGTTCCGCAACTGTGATGCAAGATATGAGTTTTAACATTTATGGTTGACGCAATCATGGATAAGATTTGGCGCCTCCGTCTCTGTTGCCCCCCCCCCCTTTAATTTTATTTGATCTTTTTTTTTTTTTCTTCGTTAAAAGAAAAAGATATAAAGGGAAAATGGTGGTAGGGGTTCGCCAGCCTTTATTTTGTAAAGGGCCCTCCTATTTACGGAACTGCAGTATCCACCTCTGTGATGGAAGCACACGGCTTTGACAAATTTGTGGTTGACGCAGTCTCGGATCTAAAGGGAGCGCCGTCCCCGTCTTCTTTCTTTTTTTTTTTGTTAAAGAAAGAAACAAATGAACAAAGGGAGGAGGTTGGGCCTGTATTTGTTTTTGTAAGGGGGCTACCCCTTTACCTATTTCCTGGATCCACCCCTGTGATGCATCATGACCTTTGCAGTTAAATTGGAAATGTTGACATATAATTTGTGGTCGCGTGTTATGACATTTGTGGTTCATCCGATTTTGGCATTATAGTTGACGCTATCGTAGATCGAGAGGGGTCACCCCCCTCCGTGCCCCCTCCATATATTTGTTTAAACAACAGAAAAAAGAATAAAATTGGGGGGGGGGAGGGTCGCGCCAGCCTTCGATATTGTTAAGGTGCCTCCCCTTTACAGAATACCTGGATCCGCCCCTGTGAGGCGTTATGACATTTTACAGTAAATTTGATTTATTTTGACATTTGTCGTCGACGTGTTGTGACATTTGTGGTCAGATCAATTGTGACATTGTCGTCGTCTCGTAGACTTTAGTGGTGTTATGACATTAGTGGTCGATTTTGAAATTAGTGGGATCTACATGGGTCCGTTTAAACAACATTCGTGTAGTACGCATCGAGTCGCTTCGTGTGGGACATTGGCAATATTCAAATGCATTGTGCCATGTCTATCTTTGTAATGAACTTTACAGACCCCACCATGGGAACAGCGTCTATCACGAAACAGGCATCATTGTAGTAAATGTAGTAGCAAGCAATGATGACATGCACGTAATGGATATCAAACACAAGATGCATTTTTTTTTCTGTCTTCACTTCTTTTGTCATTTGTTCCATCGTGTGTGGTCCTCTACATTCAATTATCTCTGTTTCAATCTGCGCATTATCTGCAACCGACAATGTCTCATGTGGCGGTTCGTTTTCTTCATGGGTTTTTCCCCACAACATACACACCCGTTCTTTATAATGCGCGCTATTATGCGTGGAGTCTGGCTTGGTTTGAATGATTTAATAAGGAGATACGCAGGAGTGATACAAAAGCTACTATACACCATTTTGGTGTTTAATTAACATTTCTGAGCGTCAACCCCAAAATTTATAACTTTTGTTGATTATTTATTGCTCTGTTTATTGATTTTTCAGCTTCAAAAGGATGAAAAAGAAATGTTTGTTCAAGTTATTTCTAGGTCTACTTGATTTTTATTATTTGTGTGTCTATGTGTGTGTGTGTGTGGGGGGGGGGGGGTGTAAACACTTTGATATCACAATCACTAAAGTTGGTCTTCTATTGACATTCAGCGGATGTTATGGCACCTGTAGTGTTCATTCACTGTCATTGATGAATTGACGCCTGGGTAATGTCAAAATATTACCAACTACAGTGTAAAATCAATACCACAAGGTGCCAGGTGAACATTTTTCGCCACCATGCCAACATAATATCTGAACCTGTCGGTGTGGTACTATTTTGACACTTGCTCAGCATCAAATGTAACATCATAGTGTTACATCCCACACATACATTTTTGCAGACTATGTGCAAAGGTAATTAATTTTATATGTTTTTGATAATGAGTGTAGGGGAGACCGGGTCTAGTTGTTACACGGGCAAGTTGTTACACTGTCATTTTCTCTATTATGATCAAAAGATGGCTTTATACAAGTAATATCAAATCAAAACGTACAGCCAACGATCTCTGCATGCGAAATCTGGCGTGCCTGGACGTCACATGTAGAAGGTTGGTCAAAAAACACTTTTTACCTCTACGAGTAAAATTTTGAAAAATTCGATTTTTCTTTATTACACCAAATCCATTCTTCTCCAGTAAGTGATGAGTATGGGTTGAAAGAAGCGTGTTTTGGCTGTCTTTGGTGAAAGTAGCAACACGTGATGTTTGATTGTTTATTGGCCACACGTGTGAAAAGTTTTTGAAACGCACTGGGTCAAGTTGTTACAACAACTTGACCCGTCTGGAGAATCGAGTGGTGTAACACCTACCCCAATGCACTTTCATTGAATTCATGGTTATATATATATATATATATAATATATATATATATATATATATATATATATACACACACACAGAAACACACACACACACACACACACACCCACACACCCAACACACTCATACACCCCAGCATAGGCTAACATGCACACCCAGACAGGTTAATATTAAGAATTACCTAACACGTCAGATCTGCATTACCCGATTTGAGTTGACTTTCTACGGTGTAACAAAGTACCCCATGTGCTGTAACAACTTACCCCAACATCGGGGAAAGTTGTTACAAAATTTTGTGTTTATTGATTACGTAATATCTTTATATATTATCTGGACTTCCAAAGTTTGTACTTTTTTAAGTAAAGGAGGAGATAAGGTATCCTCAAAGCAAAAATGAAGCCGATTCCTCTATTCGTTTTTTGTACAGACCTAAAAATGTGAAATTGTAACAACTAGACCCGGTCTCCCCTAAAGGGGTGAAGATGAGGACAGAAACGGGGCGTAAGTTTCTATCAAACAAAAAACACAAAATATAGAGTTGTTCAGAACGGCCTCTATGCATCCAGTTATTAATGTTTTGTCATGTTCTGTGTTCACGAATTTTTTTTGTTTTTCATTACAGGACCTTGAGTTGTATATTTAGTAAAAGATTCTCGAGTGAATGACTGCACCGGATCCTGATAAGATGGTGCTGCTTCATTGCACAGGTAACTCTCATCCTTGACGATGCTGACATGTTGTGTTGGATTCCTATAGCATTATTCGAGACCTGTGGGCATGGCAGCAGACTGCTACCTTAGATTTGTGTTTCATTAGATAAACACAATACTGCTCCAGCTGCAATACCATGTTTGAATCAAAAGACCTCTTGTCAGCCATGGCAACAATCTAATCAGTAGATTCCAAATAAACATGAAGTTTTTCTTTTTCATTTGCTTTCATTTCATTTATTTTCCACATCCGGATAAAAGCATTTACGAAAAAAAAAATACAGGAACGATACATTCACAGTAGGACATTGTAACAATACAAGTGCAAAACGTCCAATTTACAACAATTTCACAACAGACAAACACAGCATAAAAGCATTTTTTTTTTCAGTTTGTGGGGGATCAACATAGATCGTTGGTCCGTTGTACCGTTTATATGGCTGATCTTATTGCAGCAAAAAAAAAAAAAAAATCGTTACAATAATGCAATACACACAAGAAAACTATACGAAAGAAAGTACACAATAAGAAAGAAAGAGTTATCAAAGTGTGTTGCTTATTCATTTAATAAAACCTGAAACTTATAGTATATCTTTATGAACAAGAAACAATTTATAGCTTCTTTTTACGATCTTTTTATATTGGACGTCTATTAGACAACTTTATTACATTTGGCAAATCATTCCATAGAACAGGTCCCATATAGTTGAAAGTGTATCTTGAAACGACGAGCTACCTTGCTTCCAAAAGGTTCTACATCTATCATTTTTCAATGGATTTAGTGCCTTTTGGTTGAAAGCTCTTCAAATACAAGATATACAATTAGGGATATTCAATCTATTTAAATCTGTCTGGTATGGTAATTTTTCTTATTTTGGATGAAGGCAGCATCAAGAAACTTTGACAAAATGTTGCTCATATATGTGTGCATGAAAAGAGCAAGAAAGAATTCACATTAAAAAAAAATCGTCAATAAGTTATGTTCTTTGAATAAAGGACTTGTGTGGCTAAATATCATGGTATATTACTAATTACACAAATTGCACACTTGTGTAAAATGAAATACTCGATAAAAAGTTGATTGAAGAAATATATTATATTTTTCTACAAACAAAGGAATGTGAATTTTATAGTTTGGGCAAGTCTTTTTTTTTAAATTCAAGAATGATGTATTAAAAGCTTAAATTCAAGAATGATGTATTAAAAGCTTAACTCTGAAATCGTTAACATATATTTTTGGGAAGGTTATCACATTAATGAAGTGGATGCAGCTTCCGGGAGACTTAATAATAATGGTGAACAGGTCGTAATTCGATTAAGGATTCGCTTGATTATTGCAATATCCTGAACATTTAACATGCATCAACAGAACAATTGCACCATGGAGACCTTGTCAGGCGTTCAGTAGCAACCAGTGGTCGCGTGTATATAATTATCGGTATAGCAGACACTCCGTGCTTCCATTTTCCTTTGTTTCTCTTCCTTCTTTTTCGACGTCATTTGTTCAATGTTGATTTATGACCTTCACTTCTACACAGATGTCTATCGACTGACATGCGCTCTGTCTGAATGTGTGCATTATTGTATATGTAAGCGACACTGTCACGTTGTCAAGTGTGTGAAATCCATGTCCACGGAAAATTGGCTATTCCGCAGTTCGACATCATACCAAGAGACTATGAGGGCTACTTTGAACCGGCTACAAAAGATCACTTTCCTGTCATTGGTGCAAGATCCTTGTTTAAGCCTATGGATGGTCAAATTTTTGTACGTCTCATTAACCCCTCAAAAAGAGCAGTGTGCTCCTCATGACTTGAAACGTACAGGTCTCATGTTTACAGTCTGTGTCCCTGAACCTGTAGCTATCTTACACTGATTAATGTTCCTTCAGCATTGTGCAATTCGTTTTGTTGAGTGGTATCTTGGAAGTTTTTTAAATGTTCCAGTGTGTAACTATACTCGGGTGATGTATAGATCAAAATAGACCTACCTAGGGGGAAAACCTTACCTGTAATTTTCTACTGAAAAATGGAATATTGGTCATAATGTTTTATGCAATATAAACAAAACTATTTTTTTCAGTGCAGTATAGAAATTAACGGAACCTCTTTGTAGTTCAAATTGAAATCATGCAGAAAACGATTTGCTTTTGCAAAAGATAGACCGTAGAAAGTGTCGTCTAGTGTGATTATTAGGGAATTTTTTGATCATTGACATGTGTGTCGACATATGTAAACTCTCGGTCTTGTGAGAGGGGCTACCCAAGCAGACCCCTCCCCCTTAAACTCCATACACGAAGTACGCAGCGAAGTTGCACAGGTGGACCAAGAGCTAAGACACCCCACTGTTGTCATTAAGACATCTGTGGATATTTTGTTTTTCTTAATTTATAGATAAGGGGGAAGAAAGTCCCCAAAATCTCCCCATAAATGTGTACCTGATTGCTAAATTTTAAGGTCTGAGAACACAAAATCTCCTTTTCGTACAGGGGGCTTAATACCAATCCCCAACCCCACCCCTCCCGCCCGCCCGCCACTCGGTCCGCTCTCTCCCACAGAACTTCAAGAAAGTACTAGTCCCCCCCCCCCCCCCAAAAAAAAAAAAACAAACAAAACAAAACAAAAACAAAAACAAACAAACAACGTTTAAACGGATAGAAGCCACTGCCCAAATGTTCATCTTCAATATTATCTATCCAGCCATAAAAATGAAGATGAACCGAAATGAATGAATTCTCTCGTCATTACCTGCACCGAATCCTGACAAAGATGGCGCTGCCTAATTGCATGGAGAACAACAATTTTATCCCCGATGATGCATATTTTGCTGAATTCCTATGGCATCGTTCAATGCCTGTGGCCATAAGAGCTGCCATGGATTTGAACTTCGTGAGAAAAACATGATAATATAGTGACAATACCGTGTTTGAATGAAATGGCCTGATATCAGTCATTGCCATGCAGTCTAAAGCAGGAAATTCTTTTTCAAAACTCACTACAACATCGTAAACATAACGAAAATGATCACATTAACGAAGTGGAGGTAGCTTCCTGGAGACTGAACAGCATTATATGCTGTCTTAATCGATCAATGAGGCATATTATGTAGGAATGGCGTAAGTTCTAGCATTTTTCGGTTTAGAGAATTTGACAATTTTCAGGTATGAATTGTGTTAACACTATAGGTGTTATCGCAATGTTTTCCATACTCAGCGTACGTGCATGTACGGAATAGATACACCATAGGGACCCGTTCGTGTCACGCGTTAGTAGCAACCAGTGGATGCGTGTGTATATAGGTAGCAGACACTCCGGGCTTCCATTTCCCCTCCTTCTATTCCTTTCCTTTTCGACGCCCTTTGTTCCATGTTGACCTATGACCTTCACTTCTACACAAAGTACTATCAATTGAATGCTCTCTTCCTAAATGCGTGCATTATTCGTCACGTTGTCGGGGTCGGATTCTTGATTAATGCTCCCTCAACACCGAGGGCAATTCGTTTTGTTGAGTGGTATCTTGCAAGTTTTCAAAGGTTCCAGAGTGCGACCATACTTGGGGGATACATACATTAAGATAGATTAAGGTGGAAAATCTTATGTGATATTGCCTATCAGACATCTTTAACCAACGTAAACCAACATAGCTGGCTTTTTTTTGGTTTTTTTTTCAACAGTAAAAGCGGTTATTCATAAAGACAAAATATTTCGCTTGTGCAAAAAAGTCCAAGATGTGTCTTGTTGGTCTGTCAGAAAATGATTTGAGTCATTGACACGAGTGTCGAAATGAACGGATTGTGATAGTGAGAACGTTTATTTCGTACCTCCTGTACTAAACACCTTGCTATCCCGTACTTTTAACCACGTCCCATCTCTATCATTTCTGCTTTATTTTGAACATCATTATTTCCTACAGGAAAGCAATAAACACCAACAGAACACTAAAGACTAGTGGACATTTCTCATCTGATTTCCAGAGCCATTTTTACGTGACTATTATAATATTATGTCTGATGTTCAATTCTATTTTTGTATATTGTCGCTGATATGATGTTATTTTTTCTTTTCATGTCATATTTTTTAATGATTTTTTTGTTTGTTCCCCCCTCCAATATTCAAGAAAAACCTGAAGACGCCATTACAGACCAACTCAAATTATCTGTCAGTGTTATATTTTGGGTCTATGGGATCTTCGACTTACAGGTGTTTAGATGGGTCTGCTTAAACAACCCTCCGTGTGGGACCTTTGCAGCTTTCAAATGCATTGTGTCATGTCTATGTTTGTAATGAACATGTACAGACCACACCATGGAAACAGCATCAATCACGAAACAATCATCGTAGTAGTAAATGAAGCTGGAAGCAATTAATGATGACATGCATGTAACTATGGATATCAAACACAAGATGCATTTTTTTTTCCTGTCTTCACTTCCTTTGTCATTTGTTCCATGTCGATCCATTCTTTCACACAACGTGTGTGGTCCTCTACATTGAATTATCTCTGCTTCTATCTACGCATTATCTGTAGCCGACAATGTTTCATTGTGGTGGTTCGTATTATTTATGGGTTTTTCCCTCACAACATACGCGCCAGTTCTTTATAATGCGCGCTATTATGTGTGGAGTCTGGCTTGGTTTGAATGTTTCAATAATGAGTCACGCTCCGGTGATACACAAATTACTACACACATTTTCTTGTTTAAAATCAACACTTCTGAGCGTCAACCCCAAAATGTAGAACTTGTTTTAACTAGTTATTGTACTGTTTGTAGATTTTGAGCTTCAACAGGATGGAAAAGAAATTTCTGTTTAAGTTATGTGTACGTCAACTTCATTTCCATTATTTGTGTGTGTGTGGTGGGGGGGGGGGGGAGTGTAGACACTGTCTTGAAGAATTTGTTCGCAAAGAACCGATTAGTCCATAATTGCCAAATAGATATATTTGCTATTAAATTTCAAGAAAAAATAAAGAGAATAGTAAGCATTTCTTTGTTTCTTTTGACTATAACTTCGAAAATATGCCTTTATATGTAGTGAACAATATATCATTTAAAAAATATTATTATATACTTTATGCCAGATACCGTTCTTCAATATCTTCAAAAATAGACTTATCGGTTTTTTGCAAACAAGCTCTTCACTTTGATACCACAGTCACACAAGTTGGTGTGGTCTTCTATTGACAACTGACGGATGTTATGACACCTGTATTGTCATTCACTGTCATTGTTTAATTCAGGCCAGGGCAATGTAAATATATATATGGGTCAGAATTTTGAACGATGTACAATTGAGCCAAAACAAGGCAAAATTTTAAAAGTAGGAAATTTTCCAAATCAATCATCTTACCTGAAAGAGCTTTAATATGAACCCAATTATACTAGGATTTTCCCAGAGGAACAAGTTTTTATTCACCGCTGAAGTTTACCATGTCCAGAGCAGCGAACGTCCGTGAGGAATAGTACTGCACATACATTTGAATACCATTTAACATAGTTTCCAAAGATCTGATTCAGTTCAAAATCCTAACGAAATATCTTAAGGGACATGTGTACGTGATTGCAGAATATTAAGCTTGTACTCTTAACCTGTACGTAATGGTAGACAACTGATGATATAACTAAATTCGTCATTTCTGTGAAAATATTGCTCTTCCGCTAAACACTTTCTCCACTTTACGCGCATTTTACAGAAACTCAATATTTTCACCTCTTATTTCACTATCCTATACTTTAATCCTCACTCCCAAATAATAACATACCTTTTTAAGATGTATCTCATCTGGGCAGTCTCTATAACTCAACAAACATAGCATAGTTTTCATCACGGAGGTTCGCATGTAGCTCACGGACGTTCGGAACAAACAAGATATTGGACAATGAAGCTCTCTTGAGTTGGAAACGCATTCTACTCACAACAAACAGCAATTTCATGTCGAGAACAAACTCCTCTGGAAAATCCTGAATAGATATTACAAATTCTCAATTATATAAGCTTGTTTATCTTCTCATACTTAGGAATCAAAGAAAACAATTTTTCCATCTCTCGTAAATGAACGTACACACGTATGTGTAATCTTAGTGACGTAGTCCATCCGTAATTGAGAACGAATATATTTATCAAAATTTCGCTATCATGAAATAAATATTCAGGTCCTAAACTTCAATAAAGTCTACAATGCAAAATTTGCTTTTTATATAACGAGCATGGTCACAGCTAAAATTATGACAAAGAATTAATATAGAAAAACAACAGAAATGTGCTCCGTTATAGAAATACCAAGTTTAGCTGGGGAGGGCAAACGAATACGTCAGGAAGAAATCCCTCTGTGTTTGCTCCTTGTGTTACACACTGTTACCGAGAAAAATTTGTGTCATTATATTAGTCAGAAATGATAATAGGTACGACACTGCGAAGTTTCGTCATAACAAGACACAATAAGTCCATATATCTTGGATGGATGTTTGTGACTTCGATATTATACAATATGGTTTGTTATAACAAACCTTTTGTACCGCGTCATTTCGGAGGCTTGTTATTCATACAGTTTGTCAATACGAAAATTGATAGAGTTCGCATAATTATGAAGATTTTTTTATTCGGTAAATGATAGGAATCTCCGAAGGTTAACCGAAACGCTTATTAATTGGAACATGAACACTTATGTTCGCTTATCCAAATGTGGAGAAACAAGTTAACAACTAAAATCCTCCAATTTCAAAACCTCATAATAACCGTTTTCACCTAAACGAATATCAGGCCCATTCCACTTTTAGAAGACCGGACCTAAAAATAATGATCCTTAATATCTATTTTTCTAAGAACATTTCTAATAACAAACCTCCTGAATTAACTACAATTTTTTTTTCATTTTGGAATAACAAACCTTTGGACATCGGAGTAACGAATCATTGGAAGAGCGAACGTATCAAAGTGCAACCTTAAACCTATTCTTAATCATTACTTTTTTAACATGTGTTTTCAAAGTAAGCACTAAAGCACAAACAAACTGACGATCTCTCTGTCTCTTAAATGTAAAATGAAAAAAAAAAAATCTTGGAAAAATTACAAATGAATATTGCTTTTCACTGATGAGTATAAAACAACACCATGTGATGATAAGCGAAGGATTTGTGTGTTTTCATCAGACAATAATTGTATACTGCATGATTTTTGTTCGCTTTTGACGGCATTTCGATGAATAAAAAACAAACAAACAAACAAAAACTTCTCCAGAGGAATTTGGTATAACGGGAGTGCACTGGCAATTCTTTTCTCTGTGTGTTGGAGCTCGATCCCTTCTCTGTTTCTCAGTCATTTTCATTCAACTGCTTCCACGTCCTTTTGAAACTTTTCCGTTTCTTATTCAACACATGCTCATTACAGACTTCTTCCGTCATTATCCTGAATGTGATTGCGTAGCACTTTTCGGACTTGTTTTGGTTTGATTTGTTTTGTCTTTGTTTTCTGTTTGGTCGCAGCATGTTCAGGCTATTGAGGAAATGAGAGAAAGATTGTCATGAAGAGAAAAGTAAGAATGAATTAAGGTATCTAATATCATGACACTTTACAGCGAACGTCCGTTATGGAGACCAAAACTGGATGTGTTCTGTTTGAGACGGCAGCTACCATACTCAAAAGATAAACACTTAGAGCACCTGTCACTAAAAAGTGGCACTGATCCTCTTTCTCCTACTATGTAATCCATTGACTTAATATTCAACCAACAAACATCCGTGAAAAAAAAAAACGTTTTCCGTTTGTTATTACAGGTAAATTGAGTGCTGAACGCTATTCACTTTCGGGTATGAGCAGCTCGGTGATTTGGTAATATTTTCAACTAACATTAATCTTATGTGCAGTGATATATTTGTAATTGTCAGAAATTTCCTTTCTCGGACAGAACGTCCGTGAGCGAAACTTTCAGAACCTGTAACAGTACAAATTGTCTCCAAAACCTCATTAGAAAGAAATTCAAACGCACAGGAATTACAGATTACGCAAAATTCCATTTTCAGTGTTTATCTGTTTTTGTATAATTAGAGGGAAAACAAGCGTAAAATTGTGAGTAAATTTTCAATTGTTTGTTCATCATGATCACATAACGCCTTAAAAATTCTGAAACTACTGCTCTAATTGTTTACTTTGTAAAAATTTATTTGTCTCTATTCGAGCCAAAAGTTTTAAAGAATACAGGACACTTTCGGGACAAGTTATCCCTATCGGAGGGATGGCATACGTCACGGACGTTCTCTGGAATTATCACGGACGTTCGTTCTACTACTAGGGTCATGTTCCAGGACGGATAACTAATCGGCAGAGAGTACCTAGCCTTCCTAACTCTTTCAAAAAATTTGAAAAGGTATTGTCAATGCAAATTATAAGAAATTTGACATCCTTACAACATATGTATTGCTCAGAGGGGGATCAGGAGGTGAATTTTCAGGGAAAATATCAATTATTTGCTTGGTTTTTGGTAAATTGCATGGTCCAAAAACTGCGGACGAACCTCAGTCCGCTCCAAAAATGGCATGCAGCTCCTCGGCAAAAGAGTCAAAGGTAAAATGCACCTTCGCCATCAAAGCAAGATGGTGTCCCAGCGAAAACGTTTTAATCATCACGGACGTTCTTTTTTTCTTGGAGGTTCGTCTAAAAATACAATTTCGGTTCCTATTTGACAAAGGATGGACAGAAACTCAAAATAAACATATTATCGTGTTGCTAGATCTTAGTTGATTACGACTCAGAACAATGCATGTCGCCAATAAAGTTTCATGGGCTACGATCTTTATTAGAAAATAGCGGAAGCACGTGCGTGACGAAAACTGAGTATAATTTTGCATAAAAGAATATTACGTCGCATGTACAGCCAGCAGACGTACAATTTTTGCAGGATATGTTCATTAGGTGGAACACCAAATTTTCGTATACGTTATAGTTGGGACAATAAAGTAGAATTTGCAGCAGCGATAGAAATAAAAGCATCACGGACGTTCGTCTGTTTAGGACTTTGATATTTTAATTGTTCTCTGTAATTTTGTACGTGCTCACAAAGTTCTTATAATTTTGTGGTGCATACTCATGATACGTCAGATCCAGAACATGGTCAGATATTAGATGCCACGTACCATTAAAAATGCACATCATTAGTTTGAAAAACAAAAATTATTATGAAAATAGCGTTTTTACCGTATTTTTACGCTTTAAGTCCTTATGAAATGAAAAATATCAGGCAAAAGTCAACCAAACCATATATTTCCTGAAAGGAAATTTACCAATCTATGAGATGACATGAAAAAAAAATCTGGTTTCTTAAATCATCCTGGCGTGTTCTAAGGCAAAGAATGTCATAAGGTACGAAAATTGGCAATTGTACATCGTTCAAAATTCTCACCCATATATGTATATATTTAATATATATATATATATATATATATATATATATATATATATATATATTACTAACTACAGTCTCAAACTAACACCACAAGGTGCTAGGTAACCACATTTCACCACATGAAAGCAATGTCTACACCTGCCTGTCGGTGTGGTCCTATATTGACTCTTGATCGGCATCATATTCAACACCGTAGTGTTACAACAAATATTTTATTCTATTTGTTTTTGTTTAATTTTGGACAATTTATGCATAATTACAATGAAAATAATCTTCCATATATACAGTATTTGAGTCAATGTTATAAACTTTATGCTGTGTATATATGTATATTGTATTGAAAAAAATCCTTTATCAGGCGAGTGTAAGAGATATGAAAAAAATGCATCACTTTGGATTATGTCAACTTTTTCTTTTCTTTTCTTTTTGATGATGGAAATAAATAAACTATTGAATTGAATTAAATGGAATTGAATGTTTTCAAAAAATCAGCCCCTTCATAATTATCCTACAAGGCAATCCAATGAATTTCATTTGCAATTTTTTAAGACTTTGCTGGCTCAGCAAACCTTCTTCTACGAGGGGCCAAAGTATTGGAACTCACGTCCAAAGGACATAGTAGCAGCACAAACTTTGAATTCTTTTAAAAATAAATTAAAATTATTTCTTTTGAAATCTTATGACATACAACCAAATTAGGTTCGGTTTCATCGTCTCAATCAAGTCATCTTTTTAACAAGTATTAAGATATCATACAGAAATCATCTTTTAAAGAAAACAATCTGTCAAACATATTTTTCCTAAGATATCTCTTTTATTGTACCAGACAACAGTGAGTCTATTCTCTTTCTCTTTTTTCTTTTATATCCGTTCCTATGCATTCATACCGATATATACACCCTATCCATCGCAATATCAACCTAGGGAGCGTTTTATCATTGCATTTAAATCACGAAGTCCAGTGTGCTTTTGTCCACGTAGGCGTGTGTTGTTCCATAGTCTAATTTCCCCTTTTTTCTTCTTTTTCTTTTTTTTAAGTTAATTTCATGTCAGTTCACACTAGTTTCTTTGACTTTGTGTACGTATTTTCAGAGGGTCCCATACCCTACAAGCTTTGCATTTTAGTGGGACTCCCCATTTCCATTCTAATCTCTGTATTATGTATATGTGACCAGATGAATGGGAAAGTGCATTTTCAGTTGTTTTTCTACAATCCTTTTTTTGTAGAGTAGTGAGAACAGGTATGTCTTTAGAGGCCCCTTTTCATTTCTTGATAACCCTTTGCAAACCCTTCACTTTCAAGTCTGATAACTTTTGAAAGGATAACACCACTGCTTTGAAAATTGGCATTAATCATGGACATAATGTTCTAATAGAGCGTATTCCATTTCAATCAAATCGGATAATTCCTTCATTGTTGTTGCTCCATTGGTTTACATCATGTTTTTGTCCCATTCATCGCACAGCTAGCACGGTTTGGTAAAGATTAAAACGCTTGAATAGACAGATAGACTCTGTACTTCAGAGCCTCTTTTCTCGGTTCGCTTTTTTTCCAGAGTGAGCGCTTTCTTTCCAATATTTAGATATTAGTTAGGAGTGTTCATTTGAATTGAGTTATACATCATGTTAAAGCTCAGAGTCTGCTCTTTTAGAATCTGTCCTTAAGTGAAAATCCATGTCTGGCGACTTTTTTTTTTTTTTTTGTGGTGCAGGGTCACATATGTATATACCTTAGAAAGGTTAGAAAGGGATTTATGTTGTTTAATACTCGTGACCACATGTACTTTTTCTTTGAAATTGTTACAAATATGTTCTGTAAATGTATTCTATATAATTGTCCCTGTTTATTCAATGGAAATAGAAATAAAGTTGAAAGTTGAAGTTATTGTTATCATTTTTGCATTGTATGTTCAAAGGTAATTCGTTGTATATATTTTTGGATATGGGTGTAAAGGGGTACAGATGGGAACAGAAACGGACGAATGTTTCATATAAAGCAATAAAAGAAATAGAGCTGTTCTGAAAGGTCTATACAGTCCAGGCTAGGCTCCATAGAGAGTGCACCTAACCTTGTTTTTAGATATATACAATTTTTTTTTTATGGTTTCTTGTCAATTCGAGGGTGCTGATTCCAAATCCGATTGATGCCACTCGCGTAAAAACCTTGAGCATTTTCGGCAAAAATGCAAAAATCAAAAATGGCTGCCAGATATGCTTATTTGGCCATGATAGTCCCAGATATGTCAATTGAATGACCGGTTATTCCATCAAACTTTTTCATTTTTTGTTCCTTAAATATTTCTATTTGCACATGCAAAAAAAAAATCATTTGAAGTAGGTACATTTAGTATTTTAAGCTTATTTTCAATTCAAAATAAACAGAATAAAAATTCAGAATAAACAAAAAAAAATTATTTTTTAATTTGTTTTCATTTTATTTCATTTATTTTCCACATCCTAAGAAAAAGAATTAAAAAAAAAAACCACAGGAACGATTCATACACACTATTACATTGGAACAATACAGGGGAAAAATGTCCAACTTAAAACAATTTCACAACAGACAAACACAAAATAAAAGCAGTTATTTCAGTTTGTGGAGGATCAACATAGACCGTTGGTCTTTCTGTGGCTGATCCCAAATATTACAGCAAAAATAGTTACATTCATCCCATACACACACAAAAAAACTAGACTACAGAAAGTACACAATACATAATAAGAAGACAAGACTTATCAAAGTGTTTGCTTATTCATTGAATAAAACTTGAAATTTATAGTATATCAATATGTGAACAAGAAAGAATTCACAGCTTCTTTTGAATATTGCAAGTCTATTAGACAACCTGATTTCATATGGCAAATCATTCCATTAAACAAGAATGGAAGTATACCTTAAAATAAAGAGCTAGCTTGCTTTCGAAAGGCTCTACATTCATCATTTTCAATGGATTTAGCGCCTTTTGGTTGAAAGCTCTTCAAACACAGTATTCAAAATTTGAGAAAGTCAATCCATTAATCTGTCTGGTATTGTAATCATTCTTATTTTGGACGGAGAAAGTATCCAGAAATCTTGGTAAAATGTTGTTCATATTATGTGTATACGACATGAAAATAGCAAGAAAGAATTTGTTCCAATCAAAAATCAAAATGTTATGTTTTTTGAACAAAGGACATGTATGGCTAAAAAATGGTCTGTCACTAATCACACGGAGTGTACGCTGGTGTAAAATAACAATACTCTCTAAGAAGTTGATTGAAGAAATATGTTTTCTTTTTCTACAAACAAAGAAATGTGCTTTTTTATAGCTTATGCAAGTTTTTATTTTTATTCAAGAATGATGCATTCGAAGCTTAATTGTGAAATTGTTTACATATATTTTGGGAGGGTTATCACGTTATTGAAGTGAATGCAACTCTAGGGAGACTGTATGGTGAATAGGTCGTAATCGATTAAGGATTCACTCGTTGATGGCAATGTTCTAAACATTCAACATGCATCTACAACAGAACAAATGCACCATGGAAACCGTGTCACCCGTCAGTAGCAACCAGTGGTCGCGTTTGTGTATGGGTAGCACACACTCCGTGCTTCCATTTTCCCTCCTTCTTTTTCTTTCTTTTTCGACGCCATTTGTTCCATGTTGACCTATGACCTCTACTTCTTCACCGGCAACTATCAACTGAATGCACTCTGTCTGAATGTGTGCATTGTTATTTAAACCGCTGTGTCGCGTTGTCGTGGTCGGTTTCCTGATTGATGTACCCCTAACACAGTGGAATTCGTTTTGTTGAGTGGGATCCTGGAAGTTCTTTGAAGTTTCCAGAGTGCAACTATACTCAGGTGATCCATACATCAAGATAGACCTGCTCAGGTGGAAAACCTTACCTGTTGGTTTTTATGGGAAAAGCGGTTTATTGGTCATATGAAATATAAACAGAGGTATTTTGTCCGTCCAATATAGAAATTAAACGGAAACGTCAGTAGATCGAATTAAAATCATGCAGAAAACGTTTTGCTACTGCAATGGATACTCTGTAGAAAGTTCATAATGTTTCTAGTATGACTGTTAGGAAATTATTTGAATCATTGACATGAGAACGGATCGTGATAGTGAGAAAGTCTTTGTTTATTCTTTTTTTACATCGTGTACTTCACACCTTGTCACCCCGTATTTTTAGCTAGTTTACATCCCTGTTATCTCTGCTTTATTTTGAACATCACTATTACGTACAGGAAAGCAATAGATATCAACAGAACAATAAAGACTAGCGGGAATTTTTTATTTGATTTCTAGAGACATTTTGTAGGTGGCTATCATAGTTTGTTTATCGTTCAATTCCAATTTGTTAGTTGCTGATATCTGTTACTTTGTCTTTTCATTGTACAGTGTTTTCATGATTTTTGTTTGTTTCCCCTCCAATATTCCAGCCAAATCTGAAGACGCCATTACAGACGAACACAAATTATTTGTTAGTGTTCTATTTGGGTCTATGATATCATCGACCTGTAGGTGCTGAGATAGGTCTGTTTAAACAACCCCCCGTGTGGGACCGTGGTAGTCCTCAGATGCATTGTGCCATGTCTATGTTTGTAATAAACATGTACAAACCACACCATGGAAACAGCGTCAATCACGAAACAAACATCATAGTATTTAGTAAATGTAGTAGCAAGCAATGATGACATTCATGTAACTTCGGATACTACACGCAAGATATATATATAAATATATTTTTCTCTCTTCACTTCTTTTGTCATTTTCTCCATAATCGACCCATTCTTTGACACAACGTGTGTGGTAAAATAGACTGAATTATATCTGCTTCAATCTGCGCATTATGTAGCCGATAATGTATCATTGCGGCGGTTCGTATTCTTCATAATTTTTTTTTTTTCCACAGCATACACTCCGGTTCCTTATAATGGGCGCTATTATGTGTGGAATCTGGCCTGGTTTGAATGTTTAAATAAGGAGTCATGCTCCAGTGATACACAAATTACTATATGCCATTTTTGTGTTATTAACACCTCTGTCACCCAAAAATGTAGAACTTTTTTTTTAATTAGTTGTTATTCCACATTCTACTTCGTTTCCCTCTCTTCCTCTTTCCCTCTGCCCCTCTCTAACCTTCTATGCAGAGCTTGACGGCAGGCACCAAATGGCTTAATAGTTGTACATGTAACTTTTTGTGTCTTACTGATCATATCCTGGTGAAAGTTTTAGTGCAACAATAGTTTATAGTATATATACCAAAGTAGGCTGTATAATAATGATGGCTCGGTCACAGTAAGTTCATATTAATGTATAGTTTGTTTGTTTTTCTACTTCTTCTTTTTCTTCTTCTTTTTATTACATAAAATTTGGCAACCTTGCATCACCATTCTGGTCTTATCTTCTATCCGTTCTCCGTTTCTTTTTCACAAACACTGATTACTCGGGGCTTACAGCCAAACAAGCTAGCTTTCATGTAGGTCCCGTCATACTTCTCTTTGATCAACCCCATTTCGATTTCGATTTTGACCAGTTATCATTACATGTAATTACTGTGTTATCACCATGTATATTGTTTGTTTTCTGCACATTGTTCACAAGGTAAAAGAACTTGTCTTTTTTCTGTTGTAATGTTCATAAATGAGAAGTATGAAAAAAAATGCTGTTTGTTGATTTGGAGTTTCAACAGAATGAAAAAAAAAAGAGACTAGGTTTACTTGATTTTAGCTATTATTATTATTATTATTATTATTATTATTTTTTTTTTTTTTTTTTTTTTTTTTGGGGGGGGGGAGTGTAAACACCTGAAGTGTTATTCACTGTCTTTTTCGAATTAACGCGCCAGGGCAATGTCAAAATATAGTACTAACTACAGCGTCAAGTTTAACGGGTGCCAGGTGAATACTTTTCACCACCATGCCAGCATAATGTCTCCACCTGTCGGTATGGTGCTATATTGACACCTGATCAGCATCATATTTTACACCATAGTGTTACAACAACCATATCTATTTTGCAGTGTATGTTTAAAGGAAATTCATTGTATATATTTTTGATAATGAGTGTAAATGGGTAAAGATGGGGATAGAAACGGACGGATGTTTCCTATCAAACAATAACAAAAATACAGTTGTTTAGAAAGGTCTATATGCATTCAGTGATTAATGTTTTGTAATGTTCTGTGTTCATGTATTTTGTTTTCATTACAGGACCTTAAGTTGTAGATTTAGTGAAGAATTCTCGAGTGAATGACTGCACCGGATCCTGATAAAATGGTGCTGCTTCATTGCACAGGTAACTCTCATCTTTGACGATGCTGCCGTGCTGTGTGGGATTCCCATAGCACTATTCAAGACCTGTGGGCATGGCAGCAGACTGCCACCTTAGATTTGCGCATCATTAGATAAACACGATAATGATTCAACTACAATATCATGTTTGAATAAAAATTATCAATACGTTATGTTGTTTGAATAAGGGCCCTGTGTGGCTTTAAAAAAAAATGTCTATAACTTGTCACACGGATTGCACACATGTGAAAATTAAAAACACGCTCTAAGAAGTTGATTGAAAAAATGTTTTCTTTTTCTACATACTCAAATTAACGTGTCATTTTATAGCTTACGCAAGTCTTCTGTTATTATTATTATTATTATTATTATGATTATGATTATGATTATGATTAAATTATTTATAGTGCTTTTTTCCCACAAGGCCCAAAGCGCTTACAATAAATTCAAAACATGTACCAACGACAGTATGTGTAATTTGATAAATGTTACAGTTACGAACTAGTTGCTACTAAAGATGTGTTGTCAAGGTTTTTTTTTTTTTTTTTTTTTTTTTTTTTGAAAACACTGACCGATGGAGACTGTCTAACGGTAAGTGGTAAATTGTTCCAGTGCTTTGAAGCAGACACAGTAAATGCCGTATCACCGGCTAAGGTGCGAGTAACAGAGTATGTCAGACGAAGAGGATCACTAGCTGACCTCAAATTTCTAGTAGGTGTATATAAAGTCAAACAGTCGTCTAGATATTTCGGGTCTTGATCGATGAGGATTTTATAGACAAACAAAACTAGTTTGAAAACTAGACTTGGAATTTGTCAACACTGACAAATTAGGTGATCCGATCTATTTGGAAATCAATGATTTGAGTCCTGATCCCTTTATAGGCATGACCATACAGGTTTCATCTGTGTTTAGGGTACATTGTAATGTGATGTTTGGATTCTCATTTAGAAAAGGGAGTCAGACCTGCCATCTTTAATACCGAATTCCGTATACACTAACAAAGATACAGAATGAAGTATATTTGACCTTTGACCCCACTTTGCACAGCCAAGATGGCATCTGAATGAAAAGTGTTTATTTTGTGAAGTGATTCTTGTAACATGGTCTTTGCGTGTGCAAAATATCGGAAAGCAATGACATTATATTCACCAAGATACAGGATTAAACATTTCTGACCTTTGACCCTAATATATATACCCAAGATGGTGTCCGATCAAGTAGTTGTTACTTTATAAAATAATGTTCGTGACATGACCTAAACATTTGCAAAATATGGCGGTGATAGGGGTTGTTTTTCTTGACTTATTGCAAAGAAAGTTGCAGAAAGAAAGAAATAATCTCAATACAACGAAGATAAGCTTTAATTTCAACCAAGTTTGTTGACGTAATTTCGACGTCGTATGAAAATATAGGGGGCACATTTCCGATAGCTTAAAATCTCAGCTACAACATACTAAAATGTGGAAGAAATTCATCGAAGGATAAGTGACCTACTTTTCGAAAAAGATAGTCATGTCAATTTTCATTTCCATAAAAACTGCACTTCCATAGATATAACACGTAAACTGGTGAAATTTGACATTATTATTTTTTTTATGAGGTGATGCCGTTAACCAATCAAAAGTTTGTAACACATTTATGAAAGAGAATTTAATAAGCTACACATCTGGGTGAAAATAAACAAAGGATAAGTGAGATACGCTTGAGGGAACTTGAAATTTGATGACGTCATTTTGAAAATTAACTTTTTTTGCTTCATTAAGAAATTTGATATCTTTTAATCATTTTTGCAGCATCGCCAACCCATGAAATGAAATATACAACTCATCAGCTTTCAGAATATGTAAAGAAAATGGGGGAGGAAGGTCACCGTCCATCCTGATGAGAAAAATCGGATTTAAATTTGGAGGTTTGTTGGCATAGTTGCGTGGTATATCGCCATTGACTCGCGCTCGGAATTTCAGCTTTGACGGGCCTGTATGACGTCATGTTGAGTCGGATTGACTTGAAACTTGGTAGAATTATTTCTAGATATTTCAGACATTTGATCCGTGTAAAAAAAAAAAAAAAAAAAAAAAAAATCGACAAATGTCTGTTGCATATTAGCTGTGCGTGCGTATATGTACGCGCGCGTACGCGTCCGTCTATTTTTTTTTCAATTTGTCAAAAAATGCTCGAAATGCTCTGAAACGTGTGCAAAAAAAAAAAAAAAAATTGAGCTCGATTGGAGCATGTCAACATTTTAACGCATGCGTATACTCACGGTTTAAGTGTAAACTGAAATTTGAGAAAATGAGTAGAAAGCGCCTGACTTGAAATATACATTGTACGTGACGTAAATTTCATTGAAAAATTTCATTCTATCACTGAGATATGAATGAAAATGTGTTTTCGTATAATGACGTCATAGTGACGTCACGGTCGATTGATCACTATGATTTTATAAAATCTGTCGTCTTTGCGACATGGTACATTTCTGGTATAATCTTGATATTGATAGGCTGAAGACTTTCTGAGTTAACCTCTGCACAACTTTTGTCCAGAAATAAAGAATCAGTACAGATACAGAAGGTGATCCGAATGATACTCGGATCACGTAATTATCCGTTGCTTCAAAGGAAGCCAGTGCAACGACTTCAGATATGGCTGAGATGGGTAGTCCCTAGAAACCTGAAACACTAATCGGGCTGCCCAATTTTGAAGTCGCTGCATACGATCCATTTGAGTTGACGGAATGGAAGAGAGAAGCCCATTACAATAATCTATACGGGATAGAACTAAAGAACGCACTGCGTTATGACATGGAGATTGATCTCCTAATTCTAGCAATATTTCTTAAATAAAACGTAACAGTACTTCAAATTTGAGAAATATAATATTCAATAATGAAGCATTCGAAGCTTAACTGTGAAATTGTTTCAATATATTTCGGGAGGGTTGTCACATTATTGAAGTTAAGGCAGCTTCTTCAGGGAGACTTTATTATTAATATAGTGAACGGGTCGTAATTCGATTAGGGATTCACTTGTTGATGGCAATGTTCTGAACATTCAACATGCATTTTACAGAACAAATGCACCATGGATATTGTGTTAGGCGTCAGTAGCAACCAGTGGTTGCGTAAATATGGGTAGCAGACAATCCGTGTTTCTTTTTCCCCTCTTATTTTTCTTTCTTTTTCGACGCCATTTGTTCCATGTTGACCTATGATCTTTCATTTCTTCACAGAGGTCTATCAATTGAATGTTCTCTGCCTGAATATGTGCATTCGACAATGTCGCGTTTTCGTGGTCGAATTCCTGGTTGATGTTCCCTCAACACTGAGTGCAATTCGTTTTGTTGAGTGGTATCTTGCAAGTTTATAATGCTCCAGATTCTTGGGTTATTCACACACTAGGATATAGACCTACCCAGGTGGAAAACCTTATACTAGGCTATTAGACCTCTACAACAAGCATAAACCAAAATACCTGTTGGTTCCAACTGTTGGTTTCATATTGATCACTGAAAAGATTATTTTGTCCGTCCAATATAGAAATTGAACTTAAACCTCATTGAACATCAAATTGAACTCATGCAGAACACGTTTTGCGTTTGCAAAAGATAGGCTTCCAAGAAGAAAAAAACAAGCAAACAAACAAACAAACAAAATGTGTCTAGTGGGACTGTTAGGAAATTATTTGAGTCATTGACACGAGTGTCGAAACAAAAAAAGATTGTGATAGTGAGAAAGTTTATTTCGTACTTCCTGTACTACACACCTTGCCATCTCATACCTTTACCTACTTTCCATTCCTATCATCTCTGCTTTATTTTGAACATCACTATTTCCTACAGGAAAGCAATAGACACCAATAGAACACTTAAGACTATAGTGGAAATTTTCTTATTTGATTTCTAGAACCATTTATACGTGGCTATCAAATTTTGTGTACTGTTCAATTTTATTTTGAGTAAGGTTAACGCTGATATATGTGTGAACGTGCACCTCAAAACGAACATAAAGTCGCACACACTGATTTTGCGTGAGGACTGAAAATAAGTGAAATGGGTCAACATAGCCGAACTTGACGTTCTCATATTATTCTCTGATAGAGCCGGTCTTCTTTTACATTATGCTAAAATTTGGTATCATAAAACGGGCAGGAAAGTGTGTTTTTTTAGCAGTTTATCTCGAACATCTTTGGTAGAATAGTGTGATTAGGTGTGTCTTTAGAATCCCTTTTTCATTTCCGAAAAACCTTGTCCACACTCTTAACTTTTCAACTCTAATAACTTTTGAAAGGATAATGCTACTGCTTTGAAAGTTGGCATCAATTATGGACAGAATGTGTTAATGATGCATGTTTAATGTCAGCTTAATCTGATAATCGCTTCATTGTTGTTACTCTGGTGGCTTACTTCCTGCTATTTGTCCCATTCATCGCACAGCCAGCACGGTTTGGTAAAGATTAAACGCTTGAATAAACACTGTACTTCAGAGCCTCTTTTCTCAATTCACACTTTTCCTGAGTTTGTGCTTTCTTTCCAATATTTAGATAGGTTAGGAGAGTCCATTTGATTTAAGTTATACATCGTTCTAAAGCTTAAAGTTTGCTCTTTTAGAATATGTGTCTGTTGACTTTTTGTTTGTTTTGAGGTGCATGGTCACATAATCCTACATAAAAAAAAAGTAAAATGAAAAGACAGTAACATATTATGTTACTGTCTTTCATTTTACTTTTTTTTTGGGGGGGGGGTGGGTTGTTTCCCCCATCCCAGTACTAAGAGAAACCTGGAGCCGCCATTACAGTTCAGCATAGATTATTTCTGAACTGAGAAAAGAGACTCTGAAACACAGGGTCTTTTTCAGCGTTTAATCTTTACTAAGCTGTCCGACCTGTGCAATGACTAGGGGAAAAGGGAATTGGAAACCACCGGATTAACCACAATGAAGGGATTAGCAGATTTACCAGAAATTTGAACTTGTTCTAGTAATACATTCTGTCCATGAAAAATGCCAAAATTCGAAGCACTAGAATCATTTCTTCTAAAGTTGTTATATAGAGATGGAAATAAAGAGTGTTTCAGTGTGTACAGGATCAAAAAAGAAAGAAAGAAAAGGGGACTTTAAAGACACACCTAATCACTATAAAAAAAAATGATGACTAATTAAAACACACTTTCCCGTTATCTCCGTTTTATGATATATAATTCTTTGTATTCATATTTATCTATATTATGTGTGATTTCTATATGATGCATACAAAAAGATTTGCTCTTTTAAAAATATCTAAAACGTTAAGATTTACTATGCTTACCCTTTTCACCTATTTTCAGTCCTCACACAAAATCCGTGCATGCTACTTTTTGTTCGTTTTGTGATGCATGGTCACATTTATCAATATTCTATTTAGGTCTATTAAAACGGAGCTCCGTGTGGGACCTTGGCAGTCTTCAGATGGATTGTGTCATGTCTTTAACGTGATGAATACAATGCCTTAAACATGAACGTGTACAAATCACACCATAGAAACAGCGTCACTCATGAAACAAACATAATGGTAGTAGTAGCAGCCAGTGATGATATGTAACTATAGATATAAAAAACGAAGTGCATTTTTTTCTCTCTCTTGGTTTCTTTTGTCATTTGTTCCATGTCGACCTTTGACCTAATCTTTCACACAACGCGTGTGGTGATTTATACATTGAATAAGCCCTGATTCAATCTGTGCATTATCAGTAACTGACGACGTCTCATTGTTGTGGTTCGTTTTCTTCTTGGATTTTTTCCCTAAATATACACTGCAAATCCTTGCTCTACATTTATCCACAAACGAATAATGCAAACGAAGTGATATACGTGAATTTATTACAAAGTATATCATATAATGCATGCTATTATGAGTGGAGTCTCAGTGTGTTTGAATGTTTCAATATGCAGACATAGTCCGGTCATACACCAGTTACAAAACACCTACTAAGGTCTATCATTGAAAGAAAGAGGAAGAAAAAAAAAAATACTGCTTTGGTTCAATAGAGAGAGTTGCATTTCATACAGAAGTCAAGAAGACAAAACCAGATCTTTAGCATCAATACTGCATGCAATGCATGTATAAAGGAGTACATTAATATGCAATGGATGTTAGCTATTCCTGCCCTACTCCAACACTCCAACTTCGAACCATTCTACTACTTTAGCTTTGTCTAATCTTATTCCTTTCCCTGTTGGTTTTTAGTGTATGTTTATATGGCAATGTGTTTGGTAATATGAAACACGACACACACACTTTTTTAACGTGGGAATATGTCTACTGAACATGAATAGAAATTACTCATCATAATATTGTGAATAAAATCTCTAACACATTTCAAAGTATAGTTTATGTGTAGAGGGTATTTTTGTCATTGTTTATTTTCACTACCATTTTTGTTGTGCATAGTAACAATAATGATTAATTCATAATTAATAAAGAAATAAAGAATAAAGCATAAATAAAGAATAAAGAATAAAGAACAACATCAGCGATCTTTTTTAATTTCTCTTTATTTAAATTTCGTCGCAATGTCATTTACCCATTGTTTTTAAGTACCCTTTACTTCTAACGGTGTCACTCTTGTGGGTAAGCACCGCTTACTGCCTTTGATGTTTACTTCATGAGCTTGGTCGTTCAAAGGAAGATTAACATTTATGCCGTGTTTGTAATGTCATTGCATACGCTCAAATATACCCCTAAAGTGGCTGTTGATTGAAATGCTATTATCACGTTTACACTTTCCATTCACATGGTGTGTTTTGCACTCATTTCCAGTCAATTTGTTTCTAAATTCATTTCGTCTTTGTCGACTTTTCTCGTTATCGGCCATTGTTTTGACATTATATTGCATTTACGCCCATTTTGTGAAACTGCAACTTATTCTTGCTTTGGGTAAACCTCCCGTGTTTCCTTTGTCTGTGTTTACATACAGTTTTGTTATGGTAGACATGTAATTTGCAAAATTGTAGAGATAACCCGCAGCTTTTATCATAAAAAATAGAAATAAATAAATAAATAAATATATATATATATATATATATATGAAAAGTTTGTTTGCAAAAACCGATAAGTCCATATTTGCCAAATGGAGATATTTGCGATTAAAGGTCAAGAAAAATAAAGAGAATAATAAGAATTTTTTTGCTTCTTTTGACCATAACTTCAAAAATGTACCTTTATATTTAGTGACCAGTATATCATTTAAAAGGTATTATTTTGTACCTTATGACAGAGACCATACTTCAAAATCTTCAAAAATGGACTTATCGTTTTTTGCAAACAAACTCTTCATATATATATATATATATATATATATATATATATGTATTTTATAATGATCAGTAGCTGCAACATTCTTCAGACATGTTTTTTTTTGTCTTATTATACACTATGCAAGGTACTAGGTGTCACCAAAAAAAAAAAAAAAATCCCATTTCTGATCATTAATAGTTTCAAAAACCAAACATGAGATAACACTGTTATGTATAAGGGTAAAAGCTGAGTAGTGGACACTATTGATGGAGGTGATTGAATATGAGAGCAAGAGGCAGTTTTGTTAAATCAATGATTAATCTTAAAGTTAAGTTCCAAATTTTGCTCAAATCTGATCCCCAAGTCCAAAGTCGAAATGAACACAAAACCAAGGACGTGGCACATCGCCGTTTTATTTATTATTCATAATGGATTGTCCTGGACACTGCTAGTCTGAATTCATTGTAAAGGGTAAAATACATGCACATACATAAATGAGGAAACACATGTTTTCATGTGCTTGCATACACTACATTTCAGGATGAATAAAGACTAGCTGGGATAGTGTAATACAGCCTTCCAATGCTGGTAATTATTCAGGACCATTGCCAGGGTGTTAACCACGCACTTACAAGTACACCAATTAACCCCTGTGTACAATTAAAATTTTGTAAAAAGGGTTGAAACCAGAGCAAAATCTTGAATTTAATGAAACTGATTGATACTATCATTGTTTGATTACCTCCAACAAAAATTGTACACTATTCAGCTTACTGCTTACGTCTGTATCAGTGTTATCTGGTGTATAGTTATTAAGGATAATAAGTTGGAAATTCTTTTGTAACACCTACTGTATGTCACAGGATAGATTTGTGCCTTTGGACATTTTTTTTTTCGTTTCAACTACAAAATGTGAAATAATAGATATCTATGCTGCAGTGAATTATATGCGAAGTGCTGCGTATATTGATATAAGTAATTTTATTTCGAAGGGAATTACATCGTCAATTGCTGACCCATTTTCACATAGTTCAATAAATCCATATTAAGTGGTGTTATTCCTGAATTTGAAAAAAAAAAACCCCGAAGGTTGTGTTTATTCTAAAAAAACAGATGATTCTGACATAAGTAATTATAGACCCATTTCTTTGCCTTCATGTTTATCAAAATTTTGGAAAAAACAAGATTTTTACAAGAATAATAATTTTGTTTTCATAAAATTTTTATAAATTTTCAATTTCGGTTTCGTCAGAAACACAGTACCATGCATGCGCTTTTGAAGTTTATTGACTAAGCAGCGCATTCTATTGATAATCATTCTCATCGTATTGGTATCTTCTTGGCTTCTCCAAGGCCTTCCATACAATAAGTCATGAAATTTTACTTTTTATATTGTCCATAAATAGTCCATTGAAATGTCCTTCTATCTTGTTTATTTGCCTGTTGCTGCTGTGTTGGTTGTTGTCTTTCAAATCAGTTAAGCCTCTCTGTTTTCGTTCTTCAATTCCTCCACACCAGTACCCTTTTTCGTACCCTAAGATTTTGGAACGCGTGGACAGCTGGCTTTGTTGTATTCATCTCAGTGCTATATTGGCTGGAAATTCTACTTCTATTTTGAATGTTAGTACTTGTATGTTGTTTGCTCTTTAGGCTTCCCGCGTACCTTCCGAGTTGTTCTTTTTTTTTAACATTATTCAAATTGTATTATTTCACCATATTGTCAACATTGCTAAATCAACTTCCTTTCGTTTGCAGCATGTGCTTGTCTGTTTATCGCAATTGTATTGGGAAGATTCTGTTGTTGCCCCCCGTATTTTGCCTTTCTTTGTTATTTTTTCTTTATTGTGGTTGCATCCGTACTCCTCATCTGTATCTTACACTCTGTTCGGAATTTGAGACTTACGCTCAACAAAATCGCTTTTAAGTAGATTCCATCACATTTCTTCAGCGTTTTACATAGAGTCATACTTATGAAGATTGACCTCTATATTTTATATGCTTACACTAATTTACTGTGCATCCAAGCCGGATATTATGATTCACTTCATGTTATTACATTTAATGTACATTCCTTCATTGACAAAAAAAAAAATAAAAATATGACAATATATTGAATTGAATTGAATATTACACGTTCTGCCAATAACGATAAAAAAAAAGCTTGCTCTAAGCTACAGGTAGGTTTAATGCTCAACAAGCTTGCTTTAAGAAGGTCCTACCATAATTTCAATAGCATCTAAACATAGATTCAAACTTTAAAAGATTAACCACCATGTTCTTTATTATGTTTGCAATATGTTATTGTGCTTTCAAGGTGAATATCACATATCTATCACTGTTGTATTTGACGTATTTCTATGCAGAAATAAAAAAAAAACAATTGAAATTGGTATTAAACATGCACAATCGAAAACATTACGTATCTCTGAACGAGGACGACTTTAATTTAGAATTTATTAAATGTGGCGTCCCACAAGGTAGCATATCAGGACATTAATTTGTATTGCTTATATTAATGCCTTTTGTAGATCATCTGGCATGCTCTCATTTATACTTTTTGCTGATTATTCAAATATATATCAACATACTCTCGTACGCATCGTTAATTCCAAACTGAAAAAAAAAAACTCAGTGGATAAGACCTAATAAATTATCATTTAAAACTAAGTTTATGCTTTATAGCAATTCTATAAAAGTTTTACGCACAAATATCTTTTTGATGACACTTTGCTAGAAAGTGCATCTCATATAAAATTCATTGGTATCACAGTGGATGATAAACTTTCTCGGAGGCCCCATCAGTACAATAATTTTACGTACTATTGATTTGTACCTTTTTTAACTTGGTCATGTTACGTTTCATTACAATGCAAATATAGGCAACCTTCCACTCATTCACTTGCACTCACCCACAGTACGATGCGCGTCTGTGTTCAATGGCCTCCATTTCTTCCGTCGTGTTCTCCTTTGAATAATGAATAACGAACCTGCACACGAAGCTGAGGACCAATATTTAACAGATCATCATAGTGAATACTTCACAATTGACGAATTCAATTCCGAATTTTGCCCCCAAACTGGAAATGACAGTCGATCTGTTCACAGTTTTTCCATAGATAAATACTTCAGCCTCATTCATATCAATTCACGAAGCTTGAATAAGAACTTTGAATCAATCGAAACGCTCTTAAACTCTCTTCACCATTTTGCCTTTTCCGTAATAGGAATTTCTGAAACTTGGTTGCATTATGTCTCCCCAAATATGTTTAGTATTCAAAATTATGATATGATTCGTGCAGATAGAAGGACTGGAAGAGGAGGTGGAGTAGCCTTGTATATACATAATCAACTTCGTTACAAACTCCGACCTGACTTATCCATTAATGGTGTTGAAAGTTTATTTGTTGAAATTATAAATGATAAAACTAAAAATATTATTATAGGTATTATCTATAGATCACCAAATAACGAAATAGATTTATTTTTAGACAGCATTGAAATTTTTTCAAATACAATTATTCATGAAAATAAAAGTTTGTTCTTAATGGGGGATTACAATATTGATTTACTAAGTACGACAAACCATAATTCTTCTAGATTTCATAACACATTATCATTAAGTAGTCTTTATCCTCACATTAATAAGCCTACGAGAATCTGTAACACCACGTCAACTGAGACATTAATCGACAACATCTTCTCTAACATTATTGATAAAAATTATACTAATGGTATACTTTATTCAGATATATCTGATCATCTTCCAATATTTACCATTCACGAGCAGATTGGAAACGTTCAACCAAAACAAAAATGCTATAGAACGCGAAGAAAAGAATCTCACGAAAATATTAATTCATTAATATCTGATTTATCACGCGAACAATGGCAAGATGTGACTTCGGTCAATGACGCGAATTTATCTTACGAAATGTTTTTGCATAAATTTCTTTATTATTATAATAATCGTATTCCCTTAGTTAATAAGAACAATCGCGCAAAAACAAAACAACCATGGATTATCAAAGGGCTAATGCGTTCTATACTCACCCGTAATCGCTTATATAAAATGTCCTTACGTAAACCAACACCACAGAACAAAGCAAAATACAGAACATATCGAAATACATTAACCACATTAATCCGGGCATCTCGAAAGCGATATTATTCAGACATACTAGAATCAAATAAGGACAGTAAATCCAAACTGTGGCGAACTATCAATGACCTAATTAAGAATAAAAAGAAAGAACTCCCGACTGTTATTTCCGAAAATGACCAAGATATTAACGACCCTGAAATCATTGCAAATTGTTTTAATAAGTTCTTTACCAACATAGGCCCCAATCTCGCCTCAACAATACTTCCAAACGCTGGAAATTTTACAGATTACCTTCCAGAAAGTAATAATAATTCTTTATTCTTTACTCCCACGAATGAAAATGAAATACTGAATATTGTTCGATCTTTTAAGTCGAGTAGATCTTGTGGCCACGATGGATTAAGTATGCATTTACTAAAACAAATAATACATTTTTTAGTAACCCCCATAGTACATATTTGTAACTTATCATTATCTACTGGGATCTTCCCAAATTCTTTAAAGATTGCGAAAGTAATCCCTATTCACAAAAAAAATGATGCGTCCCAAATAAAGAATTATCGTCCAATTTCATTATTGCCCGTCATTTCCAAAATCCTTGAAAAGATTGCACATGAACGTTTGTATAAGTTTCTGGTTGATAACCACATTTTAAATCCTAACCAATTTGGCTTTCGCAAAGGTTTTTCTACAGATTTTGCAATCATTCAAACTTGTGACAAAATTATCGATTCTATTGCGAACAAACAGCACGTGATAGGAGTTTTTATGGACCTGAGCAAGGCCTTTGATACAATAGATCATGGAATTTTATTAAAAAAGCTACATAATTATGGCATAAGAGGAATAGTTCTTTCCTGGTTCCGAGATTTTTTATCCCAACGTCAGCAATACGTAGCATTTCATTCAAGTACCTCGCTTAAGTCATATATTACTTGCGGTGTACCACAGGGATCCATTTTAGGACCTCTACTTTTTCTTATATATGTGACCGTGCACCTCAAAACGAACATAAAGTCGCACACACTGATTTGCGTGAGGACTGAAAATAAGTGAAATGGGTCAACCTACCAGAACTTGAATTTTTCATATTTTCTGAAAGAGCGGGTCTTCTTCTACATTATGCTAAAATTTGGTATCATAAACCAGGCAGGAAAGTGTGTTTTTTTAGTAGTTTATCTCGAACTTTTTTGGTAGAATAGTGTGATTAGGTGTGTCTTTTGAATCCTTTTTTTCATTTCTTAAAAACCTTGTCAATTCTCTTCACTTTCAACTCTAATAACTTTCAAAAGGATAGTGCTACTGCTTTGAAAGTTGGCATTAATTATGGACAGAATGTGTTAATGAGGCATGCTTAATTTCAGTTTAATCTCATAATCCCTTCATTGTTGTTATTCTGGTGGTTTACTTCCTGTCTTTTGTCCCATTCATCGCACAGCCAGCATGGTTTGGTAAAGATTAAGCGCTTGAATAGACACTGTACGTCAGAGCCTCTTTTCTCAGTTCACACTTTTCCTGAGTTTTTGCTTTCTTTCCAATATTTAGATAGGTTAGGAGAGTCCATTTGATTTGAGTTATACATCATTTTAAAGCTTAAGGTCTGCTCTTTCAGAATATGGTCTTAAGTAAAAATTCATGTCTGGCGACTTTTTGTTTGTTTTGAGGTGCAGGGTCACATATATCAACGATATCATAAATTCCTCAACCCTTCTCACCTATGTATTATTCGCGGACGATACCAGTGTCTTCTACTCTCACAACTGTTTAAACACACTAGTTGATATACTTAATTCTGAGCTTGCAAAAATTTCTACATGGTTTAAATGCAATAAATTATCACTAAATATAGATAAAACGTGTTTTATAAACTTCAATACTTTACATTTGCAATCGATAATGCCTAATAACATTATTATTGATGGTATGCCCATTATTGGAAAAAAAAATCAACCAAGTTCTTAGGGGTAACCCTTGACTCCAACTTAAATTGGAATAACCACATTGACAATATAACCATATTAATATCCAAAGCCATTGGAATACTTCGGAGATTAAAATATTTTGTAACGGAAAAAGTATTCATTATGTTATACAATGCATTAATCTTACCGTACATTAATTATTGTAATGTTGTCTGGGGAAACTGTAATAAAACCAAAGTAAATGTTATTTTTCTTTTACAGAAAAAGGCAATAAGAATATGTACCAACTCACATTATCTAGAACATACTGATCCATTATTCCTTAGACTAAAAGTTCTTAAAGTTGACGATATACACAAATTTCAAACAGCAATATTTATGTTCAAATACACGCAAAATCTACTCCCACTCTTCCACAACGCATTTTCCCTTAACAGGGATGTCCATGCTTACCCCACGCGCCATCGTAATGATTTCCATTTGAATAACCCTAAACTCCTATTAGCTCAAAAATCAATTCGGCATAACGGGCCTGATATTTGGAATTCACTCCCTCTCCACATAAAACAGTGCACATCTCTCTATTCCTTTAAGGCAAATACAAAGAAATATTTCTTGGCACAATATCATACGGTACAGTAATCATTAAACATGTACCTCTTATACTCAACAACAAGGCAATATTTGGTCCACCCCCTTTTCCTTTTCTTTTACTTTGCTGCTTGACCCTTCGCCCATATTATAACATATCCAATCATTTTCTTAGAAGTGCTGACCATCAACACTTTCGCGCTTCATCACCTGCACACGCACTCACAGGCACCACTCCTGTTTACCAAGTAATTGTATAAAACTGGATTTACGCGCACTTTAACATGGCCCATCTGTATTAGTGTTCAAGTACTACAATAAAAAATGGTAATTTAACTCTGGCTGTCCGTCTGTTCAAGCACGGCTTATAACGGCGGCCCTCTGCATCATATGTATATATTATATATTGTACTGTGAATTAAGTCATTATTGGCCATATAAACATTTTGTATGTTATTTAACGTTTCATTTGTCTTTACATACAAAATATGACTTACTATGTAATATGTCAATAATTTTCAGAATTGTATTTGTGTAATTGAACCTGCCTTTGTTATTTTTGTTATTCTGAAAGAAAATATGAAATGCAGAAAATAAAATCTTTTCAAAAAAAAAATATATACTTTCAAGTATTCTCAATTCAATGTTCACACGGAACCATTTTTTTTTTTTCACAATTATCCCACTAGGCAATCTAAAGAGTTTCACTCGACCTTCCTGAGAACTGTATTGCCTCAGAATACATTTTTATACACTGGTCCTATTTTTTTTTTAACTCTTTCTCTTAAATATTCACTGATTTTTTTCTTACAAGTTAGATCTCATCAACCTCAGGGTTCATCATCCATCCATCCACCAATCATTCGATCACTGAATTCATTATTACGTAATGAAGTAGTCATCATAATATTTGCACAGCTGCGTGCAGTACCAGCTCTTTGAAGTACACCCTCAATCACCTCATGGTCCATTTCCCTAACTTGTTCAGCATTCTCTGTTTTGTCCTTTCTCTCCTTCCATTCTTTTCATGTATTCTGTCAAGTTGTGTCATGTTTTATGTTTCTCCTGTTTTGTTCCGTTCTGTCGTAAATTATATCTGTGATGAGTGGTGGTAATGTCGTCTTAGTTTGTTACTTCTTTTGAATGATTCACAACATACAATCTCGCTTTTTAGTGGATCTCTCATTTCTGGTTTTTTTTTCCTCAATTGAAACATAAATTTGTAATTTTTTGACAGTATGTATCCTTTTGTTCATCTTTACCATTTATTATTTGCAAAGTAAACGTTTATATTTATGATGTAAATGTTTGTGATGTAATTCTAGGTTTATTATGAGTTATGTTTTGTTGTAGAAAAGAAAAATGAAAATAACAGAATGAATGAATGAATGAATGAACGAACACAACGAGTAAAAGGCAAACAAGAAAAGAAAAGGGAAAGTACAAACTCGCCCACATCCATGTCCGCCAGCAGAAATTCTCGTGGTGCAGGAAAATTACCCTTGCAACAAGCCCGCGTAGATGAGTCATCCCACGAGACCATACCAACGAGTCATATATACAGCGTAGATCCCACGAGTTCGACGTTGAAAACAAGTCCCTGAGCCATACAGCTCACGAGTCATACAGCCCATGAGTTCGACACTAGGCAAATAAAGCCCATGAGGTCGACACTAGATAAAGACAGCCCACGAGTACGACAGAAACAACACAGACCCTTATGTGTCGGTCTCGTGGGCCTTGTTTGCTTAGTGTCGAACTCATGGGCTGTATGACTCGTGAGCTGTAAAACTCATTGGCTGTATGACTCGTGAGCTGTATAGCTTGTAGGCTGTATAACTCATGAGCTATATGGCTCATTGGTGTCGGTCTCGTGACATGTACCCGCGTAGATTACCCGGAAAGTTGTGACATACCCTTTGAATTACTTCAGAAGGTTTATTTCTTATTCATGTATGTATTGTACATATTTATACAGAGTGGTCTGAGCAGCATAAAATATATAAACAGCATAATATGGACCAAAAAATCAAAACGATATAAAGTAAACACACACATCATGAAATTGAATGGAATAATACATAATACAATCATACAGAAATAACATGAACCAGCTGCCGGTCTGCCACAGGGCTATGCTTTCGTTAGACTCTATGGAACATGAAATACAGCATGAACAACACCAACAACAAGTTATCAATTTCTTTTAAAAATGATGATAATGATGATAATTAACAATGGGACACATGATAAAGTTAAAAATTAAGATCAAGTGAACGTACATGATGTGCAAATATCTGGAAATACGATAAAACAAAATAAATAAAAGTAGAAACATCTAGACAAATGTAAATATTCAAAATCACGTATGGCGACTGCCACTCATCCCGCTGTTCCATGGGAAGTGAGGGTGTCTTATGAACAGGGAGTCCCGTTTACTAGTTCTCAGTGCAATGTTTTTAATCGCCCTTAACACATTTTAGCATCCGATAATTCCATCCTGCAACATCTGCTCCTTACAGGGTTAATATGTTTGCTCTCTTTAAAAATTGTGGCTGAAGTACGTGTACTTGAGTGAATAAATGGAAGAGAGGTAATGAGATATTCAAAAAGTGGGTTTTTGACAACAGATCATCTTTATGTATGTTTAAGATAATATTTATATCATATTTATGAAGCGGGTAGCTTTGGGGAGCTTAATCTACTTATCTGACCATGCACAAACAAAGGATATTGGATAAAAAAGCTGTACAACACTTTGGAAGTCTAGTTTATCTGTACTACGGCGGGTAACTCTTGGCGACACAAACTGATCGTCGACAAATAAGAATTTGTCATAGAGTTTGTCAGGATACAGTTTACTTACACATTAATAGAGATACTAGAAGGAAAGCATGCACTCAGGGAATATGTGTTCTGAGCACACAAAAAATAAATAATAGTAATAATAAAATAAAAGCTTCATAAAGAAAGCTTCGTACAAAGAAGTGTATCGTGCAGTGCATATAAAAAAATGGCGTTCTCCATTCAACAACACGGTAAAAAAATCAGTTTACATTGAAATTAAGGGCGTTCTACAAACGCACGCTTTCAGTGACTAGTATCCAATATCTAAAGCAGCAGCGTCATCTTTTCAGAAGTTTTTGTGCAAAGGGTTTTGGAAAAATTGAATCTTGCTTGTAACATAACCTTATGAACCATTCTACAGTAAACAAAAAAGTGTCCGGAAAAAAAAAATGTTAGAAACACATTTTCCTTTGGTTTTTATAATGTCCAACTACAGAATAACGTTGAAGTAATGCTCTTTCCGAAGAATATAGAAAAGTCAAGATTTTTAGGTACACTTATTTCACCTATAATGTGGGTCCCCACATAAAATCAAAGTGAGAGATTTCTTGTTGGTTTTCTGATGAATGGTCACATGTAAAATAATAAACTGAGTTTTATTACCATGAAAGGAAAATTCCATCAGAAGCCTTACATTTACAGGCACAACGCATTTTACCTCTTGTACTGCAAGACCGTAGGCCTTAGAAATATGTTTTCCTATCAAATGATGTAGACCTACACCTCTGTAAGACAATAAAACAATAAAGGGATTATCGTCTTTGTTAATGTCTCTCAATTGATGAGACTATTCTCGGGTTACATAATACATTATATATCATATTACTGCAATGTATAGTGTGGCAGATCAGAATTCTAACTATGATATTTTAAACGTTGCACGAAATAGCAGCATTTATGATAGCGAATTGTTCGTGGCAAACCCACTCTGAAGAGGTCTATAGGCCCCAGTTACACCAAATTCTTCGCATGTCCTCCTGTTGTTGTTGTTGTGTGTGTGTGTGTTGTGTGTTGTGTTTAGATGCTTTGTAATTACAATAATCTTACAATTATCATTCATTTCCATTAAACAAAGGGGTGAAGCAAAAGAACACCACAACATCTTTTAAACTCAATTCGTAAGACATGGCTGATAGAGTGTAAAGAATGGAGAAAATTTTATGACATGATGTAATAGTGTACTGATAAAACGTATCATCAATAATCGATGTGCATCTTCAATATATAACTAAGAAATATACGGTAAAAAATATGGAACGAATCACTGCAAGCAATCAAACTTTAGATCCATAGGGAATACAAACAAGACAACATTGATTATTATTAGTGTCACTGCATTGAGCCGTACTTTAGAACCAGGAAATAGTGAGAACTATACATGCTTACATTCTTTAGTAGACTTTTCAAAATTATTGATAATCCGAATTCAGTACTCGCCCCATTGAAAGTACCGTGTTTCTGTTGCATGTCTTGTCCTAATGAACTATTTCGTTGTTTTTCAGAGCCATCAGAATGTTGAACATCAAACTTTCCTTGTTGATATCGCCGTTCACGCGGGCGATTGCTGTCACGCAATCGTCGGTAATGGGCGAAAAACAAATCATTGCCGTTTACCACTAATTGCATGACCTTCCATATACTTTTTTTTAGATGCACGAATGGTGGTATAATCATTGTCTCCAGATGTTGTCTCCTGCAAGCAAAGACGTTAAGAAATTCCTGGATTTAGTTTGACATTGTAAAATATAGTTTAATGCATGAGTTTAGATTTCTTTCTTGTTTTCTTCTTTTTTTAACACTAAACAACTTATGTTGTTCACGGCTACACAAATGTATTTGTAGGTAAGTAGCGGCAGCGGTGATCGAAATACATAAGAAATATTTGTCACCGTGCATCCCATAACCAACAAAAAGTCCCGCGCACTGTTTTTGTGTTAGAACTTAAATAAGGGAAATGGGTTAACCCATCCAGTCTGATCGTGCATCACAAAACCAACAAAAAGTCCCGCGCACTGATTTTGTGTTAGGACTGGAATAAAAGGAATGAGTCAACCCATCCAGTCTTGAATATTTAATATCTCTTTGAAAGAGAAATGTTTCTTCCACATTAAACAAAAGTTAGTGATCATAAAATGAACAGGAACTTGTGATTCCAGAAGTTTTTCTCAAACCCTTTTATGTAGAATCATCTGATTAGGTGTTCTTCGTAGAGTCCCGTTTTCATGTTTTAAAAGCCCTGTCTATCTAACTCTTCATCTTCAACTCTAATAACTTTGCAAAGGATAAAGCTGCCGCATTGAAAGCTGGCATCAATCATCTACAGAATATGTTGATAAAGCATGTATAATGTCAGCTATAATTTGATAATTTGTTCATTATTATTGCTTTGGGGGTTAACATCCTGTGTTGGATGTTTGTCGGGTGTTTTCAATTAAGCCGTACTCTAAAACATAGCCATCACACTTACCATGTGTTGATTTAAGGCTATTGAATTTTTACTGGATTTTAAACAATCATAATTTTTCTAAGTATTCCAGTTTCTTTTCTTCTGACTGAAATCCGTAAGTCTAAATGCCACGCTGTGTGAGGATGTGCCGATGTGAAAAAAAAAACAAACAAACAAATAAACATGACGTGGTTTCACGTTCAAGTTAAAGGGACATTCCAGACGATCATGCAGTACGTAAATCGACAACTCCATGTATAGATTTGTGGAATTTATTGTGCGTCTTGAGCAGCGAAGCAATACTTTGAACAAACCTTAAACAAATAACACTGAACAAGGATGATGACATAGGAGGTTCACAAATTTCAGAAATGATAGCAGTGTAATTCCAAAACAACACTGCTTGCTTGCGAGTTCACCTGTCTATAATGTATGCATGCCTTCTTCTTTTGTTCTGCTTCCTTGAGCCCCAACTCATCCATTCTTATGGTGACTCTGCCATGTCATCATCCTTGTTTATTGCAATTTGATCTAAATGTTGAAAATATTCTTATTCTTCATCCCTATTATCACAAATTCTGAAACTATGTCCTCAGTATAACTAATTCATAGTTGTTCAAATGTAAATATCTGAAAATCATCCGGAGGTCTCCTTTACGGAATGCGCTATGCTTGTGGCTACTGCAAGTTCGATGGATCGAGTGCACCGCAGCTGCGCTTAATGGCTTGATTTTCGTGAATAGTTTACATTCGATACGAAGAAATCAACCTGTATTTTTAAGAGCATACAAAGAAACAGACAGACAAGACATAGCAAAATATAAAACACAAAAACAAATAACTAATGTTGGTAGTCAAGTCATCTTCCTGAACTGCGGAACGTCACAGTTCATATAGATGAAGTTCCTGCAAACTTTGACAAGTAATATGCGCAGTTCTAATGAGGGTGAAATTGTCATGTTTTTGTTGTCTAGCCGGGAAGTGGCTGCATCACATACTCGTAGGGAATTCGTGTCGGCAAACGAGAGTCATTTACTATCGACCTGTGATTCAATTGTGAACAATCCCTTTTTATAGTTCAGGGAACATCTCAAATGATCAAAAACATGTACATACACACTATAATCCGGGCATATAATTGACTTAAGTTTCAATGTTTCTGCGATCCTTGGAACTATTGCTTAACTCAACTTAGCCCGAGCTAGTTCTTCGTTTGATATGTACATGCTATTTAGGCCCCACACTCCAATTAAAAATTATAGTGCGCACATTCATTCGTCTAGAACCTGAGGTCTGACACCTGCTTTTGTGAAAATGTCCATATTTCCCTATTTAGGTAGGTATTCAAAGGAACTTCATTGCAATAAAGTTATGCATCGCTTGGGAGAGCTTAGCGTCTGTAGTTCTTTCAGAAACTGTCCTAAACTAAAATGAATGTCTGGCAAACGGTCTTAATTGCGTGAGAAAATGTTTCACTGTAACATCGTAGTATACATCTTATTAAAAAGAAAAAAAAAGAAATCACAAACATGCAAAAAAGGCGAAGGGTATACGAAAACAAGTAAGGCACCACTTATCTCTCTCTCTCTCTCTCTCTCTCTCTCTCGCTTTGTTCTAAACCAATGCACTCCTTCATGCAATGAGAATATCAAACGTACCTCGCTTGATGCGATAGATGATAATCACTGCAGTAACCAGAAGAGACACGATGCAGGCTGGGATAAAAAGCCAACATTCAAAGCAAGCCAAGCCAGCTTCTGTAAAACAAAAAAGGCAAAAACACTAACTTAATGCAAACGGCGGTCAATAGGTTCGATAGACGCTGTGAACATGTTAATCTAATGACCTTTAAACAACATTTGGGCATCCTGATAAGAATTCACGCACTTGGAAAGCGTACAAGGTTGAAACACTTAGCAAGGAAAGGCTATCCATACCACACATCCTTTAATGAAAAGATGCCAGGTATGTATTAGCTTTCTGTGTATAAGTGATTGCTACAGATGTCTAGTTGTGTAAATAATGTATATCAGTATAGACACACTCTTGAAAAGTGCGAACTGAGTTCGCGAACTGAGAACTAAAAGATAAGGTCTATTCAACCGCTTATTCTTTCCTAAACAGTGTTATTTGTGCGGTGAATTGGTCGAAAAAGCAGTTTGTAAACCAACATATTAACCCTTTCTATACTAAATTGTGAAATCCCCGTAGATTTAATGCACAGACCAACGGGTTCCCGTATGGAACGGGTTAACAACGATGAAGGGATTTTCAGATATCATGGGTGTGACTTTTTGATGGTTTTGTAATGCAAGGTTAGTCGGGACCATGCTTCCTTGTTTTGGTACATTTCGAGTTCGAGTTTTATGTGAGCAACAACTATCCGTGAAGCCCCCCCCCCCCCCAACCGCTTCCCCACTATTATTTACTTGCCCAATGGGCACTTTACTCGATTTTAACCAGGTTGTAACAACTCGTTATTACTTTGATAACACCAGTACATCTTTGGTAGTAACGGAGATATATTACTCTCTAAAAAAAATCGAGTGAGAATTTTCACTCTAAAAAGAGTGAATACAAAAAAAGAGTGAATTTCGAGTGAAATTAGAGTGAATTTTGAGTGAAAATGCTCATTTTCACTCATTTTGGAGTGACGTCAGGGATCACTCAAAGATTTTGGAGTGAAAATTTTCACTCGATTTTTTTTAGAGAGTACTCGATAGATATCACTCCATTTACCCGATATTCTAGGATTCCCACGTTATTACCACCCGATATTCACTGCATACACCAAATATTTTCCAGATATTACTGCATTTATCCAATATCAGTCCATACTGTAACCATATCCTAACCTTATCGTAATGTCATACAACTACTTGTAGTATACCTGCAAACGCAAATTCACATGGTGCTTTATCAACGCTCCTTCTGTTCAAAGTACCAGTAAAGAGAATGAGGAAGAAAAACGATAATAAATAGAAAGTATTCTAGAGAAACGTGAAGGTAGAATTCACAGCATGAAAAATAGCTAAGAAAAAGAAACAAAAGAAGTAAGAACACCCCCCCCCCCAAGAAAAAATAAAATGACAATGAATAAATATAATCGAACAAGGAAGCATTTTTTTCTTTCTGTTTCATTGCTGTCAACTTATGAAAGCTTTACTCAACTTCGCCCGACAATTCTCCCACCACTCGTCCATTACAATCATAAATCAACCGAACCTTTGCTTTGCATGGCTGCATATTCATTAATCTCAGTAGCAATGTTTTTACCTGGACATTTGTTGTCACTATCATCTCGTCGAATGACAGTAAGGAAACTATGTTCGTCTACTTGTTCAATGTCATTTTCGTAGCTTTCACTACATACATAGCACCCTTCATCTGAGGTGGAAACATTACGAATTATCAAATCAAATATCGCTGTCACAGCAACTCGGCTTTTGAGTTGAAGTGGCATTCTGCGACTGTATATCATTATGCCGCGACGAGGCATGAGAGCCACCAGCTTGGAGAGTGTTTTATTCGAGCATGTTGTTTTATTTCGGTCTGAGTTGACAGAGTATCTCCAGAAGCGTTGCTTAACACGATTTGTTTCGATCTGCAAAGTGCAGTTGATGAATGCTGTCTCTCCTTCCGTAACTGAAACCTCTCGATCCGAATGTGCCAACACTGATGTGAAAAAAAGAAAACCAAGAGCAATTGTTTAACATAAGAAAAATAAACGCATTTAAATATTTGAATGGGAGAGACAGAAAAAGGCATCATTTAGCGAGTTCGGGCTAAATTTGAGATAATCTCTGCGAATTTGAAATATTTGCGTAATATTTGATTCGCAACGACATTGGATGAAACATTATTTTGAGTTGGAGTTAATACTAGGTACATGTATGCATGCATCGTACGGAAACTATATGATATGAATGAAAATGTTTAAAGATGAAATACCGAAAAAGGATACACATTACCTCAGGATGACGTACATTTTGATTTTAGATATCTTAAAATAATTGTAATACTCATCGCTTAACAACATACGGTGTAATTATCGTGGTATTGGTGTCATATCGAACGAAAAAACCTGAGAAATGAAAATAAAGTAAAGTATCGAAGGTGTTAAAACGAGGAAAAATGTATTGTTCACTGGAAAAAAGGAGAGAATTTACCAGGAAGACCTAACGTTGCCGACACCAAAACCGTTAGATGCAGTGCCATAGTGTATCGGACTACGCAGAATCTAGGAAAATATAGATAAATTATTATTCCATTTGTCAGTGACACAGGAAGAAATCTAAGATTATACTAAATTGAAACAATAGTATGAATGTCTTATTTTCCTTAATGTAAGAATTGAAAATATTCTGATTAGGAAATGCAAACTGTCATATACACACCGCAAATACATACCTATTCATAAAGAAACACCAACAAACACTCAAACGTGCATATAAACCACCTCAAACACATTCTTCCATAATATGCAATAACCCACACAAACACACACGCCCGAACGGACACTCATTTATCATGTGCGCGGGAACATACGCACTTCCGTGAAACCTCGCCGTGACTTGTTTTTTTATATTGCCTGCTTGCATGGATATAGCCATGTAAATTACGTGTTAGTAATTCAAGGCCTACGTCAAGAATGATTATCCCCTAAAAATGTGCTTCGAGAGCGGGCGACAATTTGTGTCACCAGCTCCTTGCACAAATTGTCGCCTATGTCAGGGAACGACAATTTGTGACGGGGCGACAATTTGTGTCTCAACAAATGTGCATACTTTTGTTCCGGCAAAGAATTCCTTGTATCCGGTCTATGGTGTAGGATAGATCAATCTATGAGTAGCAAGTAGCTTTGGGTAATTTAGATGGTTGTCATTGCAATAGCGAGTGGGATACGAGTGTACTTTGTTATTTGTGATGAAAGTTTTATGGAATAACGGTAGTACATTGTTGATGTATGTGAACATAAAAGTATAAGATTGATGAATATGAAATGAATTATTCATATATATATATATATATATATATATACACTCACCAACAAAAAAAGAAAGTAAACACTCGTCTTTTTCGAGATCATTAATCATTTCTTATAAAAGATTTTGATGAAAATCAATGCATTATATACCATATTCAAGGTAATTAATTGAATTGGCTATCAAATTAGTATGTTGATACAAAATGAAATTTTACGCATGAGTGAACATATTCATTTTGACCGGCCAAGACACAAAAGTAAAAATTGCAAAATTTGACAAGTTGTCTTTCATTTGGTAATGCCCTTCAAGATAACAATGACAACAAAAAGCCATTTTAAAACAATGAGATACATCAATGAAAAGCATAAACAAGTTTTTGTTCTCTTTATCTCTGTATAACCTCAAGCAGAAACAAAATCGGAAGCTAAAGGAGGAAAATTAGATTTTCTTGTAAGCTACAATTTCATTCGACATGGGGAGTAATGGCATAAAGATGAATAAATAGACAGAATTTCTTTATTTTACTCTTCTTAGTAAGTAAGTCAAAGATTCATGAGAGAAATTTTAGAACGAAATATCATTTACAATTCTCCTATAATTTTAAAACAAATTGAAATTTATATCATTTTTTATCAATATTTCTTCGTCTCTTATTTCATTGGAATTTTTGCTTGACCTATGATTCTTCATTTTTTCTCCCTTATTGCTTCCTTTATTGATATTTGGGCTTCAAAGATATTATAGAGATCAAAGGTTCATTTTGGCAACTAAATTCATGTATCTAATTGTAGTAAATTTGTCGTTTGTTCTTATTGTTATAATGGAGAAGCACTTGCGCATGAATGACAACTCGTTCAAATTTTGCAATTTTTGCTTTTGTGCCTTCGAAGAGAAAAACAAAGGTGTTCACTCATGCGTAAAGTTTCAAATTTTATTGACCTACTAGGCTGATAGGCAATTACATAACCTTCAATATGATATATAATACATTAACTTTTAGCCAAATATTCTATGAGAAATATAAACATGAAAAAGTGTTTACTTTCTTTTTTTTGGAGAGTGTCCATATATATATATATATATATATGTATATATATATATATATATTATATATATATAGTGCATAAGGCTGAATGCACTATAACAATATAAGCACCGACAAATTCTGAATTTGCCCCGAAGGCCAGTTATATTCAATGAGGCCGCAGGCCGAATTGAATATTATACAAATAGTGAATGGTCACGAGTGCAATGGTACGAGATTTCGCACGAGGTGAAAGATAGAGGCGCTCTATTCAACGAGGCGAAGCCGAGTTGAATAGTGCGCCTCATCTTTCACCAAGTGCGAAATCTCGTTCCATTGCACGAGTAAAGACCATACACTATTTGATTTATACAACGTCCAAGTAGATCTTTTTGGTCTAAGTAGGCCTAGAAGTCTATATATGTATGAAAAATATAGCCATACTTACATGTGGATCCACTGCGATTCTCTTTCTGGCTTGTGCAATCAGTGTAGATTATCGATACAGGTCACAGTTATACTGTTATTAGCGCTCATACACGTACACTAGCACTACGTAGGCCTACGTACGCGCATGCATGTACCGCACACGTACCTGCGCTAGCTGCATGCGATCCTCAATATGCAACACGCAGTACACGCAGTATACCGTACAATTTCTCGAACCGTGGAATAGAATTGCCTGAGGGCAAATTCAGAATTTGGAGGTGCTTGGTACTTGTTATAGTGCAATAAGATGTCATGCACTATGTGATATATAAAATAGCATACATACCCAGGCAACATAAGCCTAACGTTAGATCTAGCTTAGATCATTTCTAACAGTAACAGTTACACGTGTCTACACAAGCAATAATACCAGTGTTTTTTAACCTGTGTAGACAAAATCCTGAAGATCCAAATTCAACTAGAACACTCTATAGTGTCTAGGGTCTACGTGGTTATATCTAACGTTTTCTAGGCCCTACGATAGGTTAGGTCTAGGGGCCCTGGCCTAACGTTTTTATACTACTATAGATCTACGTACACTGTACTGTACGTCACTTACGAGCGACAGAGCTAGTTAACACTTGACCCTACAATAGGTCTATCATGGATCTAACAGTAACACTAACAGTAACATGATAGACGCCCTACTTACTGCACTGTGGGTCCAGGACCAGGACTAGATGATGCTTTGTAGGATTAGGGATCTACTGGATTTAAACACAAGGCTCGTGCCAGGCCCCATTGCTGCACATGCGGATTCCGAGAGTGTGTTGTGAATGTCGTAGTAAAGCTCATAGCGTAGCGTGATCAAAGAGCGCTTAGCGTATACTGTACACACCACACGCTGCCCATTTCCACGGCGCACTTCCGCGTAGAATGTACGGAGAAAGCGGCACAAATCTTGGGTTGACTTGCTCAGTAATATCCGTCGGATTGATTCCTTTTTCAGAACAGTAGGAGTCCAAAATTCGTAGGGCGTATTTGATGGCATCCTTTGTGTCCTTATTGTCTAAGATACTGTTTATATAGATCAATCTCTCTAAAAGTAGCGAAGCTGTTCATTTCAGCTTCCATGTTTAAATCTACCGCTGAAAGTCTAGTCCCACACAGATAAGTTTCTGGCATAGCCAGTCTGCGAGAATTGAGAATAACGATAATATCGAGCAAAGCATATCGCGGTTGTGGCGCAATCGCGTTGATAAGGTGCGGGATTCAAGTACTCGATGATTAAAATGAGGGAGCAAAAACCGATATCAAATCGATAGTGGGTTATCGTTTGCAATCGTTATATTTTGCGTGCACTATAACTTTTGTCGTACACTGCCGGCCTGTATCATAAGTATGTATGCTATTTTATATATATATATATATATATATATATATATATATATATATATATATATATATATCATGGCTACTACTGCAACACTGATCAAATCAGTGCGTATTGAGGTCGATGGAATGCAATTGGTCAATCAGTTGCAATGAAAATACCTCGACGCAAGATATTCATGAATTTTAGTGATTTTGGATTTGTTACATTTTTTCCATACAATATTACTGTAATCTATATGTGGTAGAACGAAAAAATAAAAAAAAAAGAATAGAAGAACGTTCTTTGCTAAATTGGCTTCAAAATATAAAGTATACCAATCGCTTTCGAAATCGAAGTACAGATTTTATTAAAATGTTTATTTCCATTCAAAGTTTAATGCAGGATAACACATAACAATTTCAATTGGTGAATTTGTTTCAATAATAAGTACACTGTCAATGAAAATAGCTATTTTGTGATTGGTACGAAATTTGGGGCTCATAAAACGCATAAAACAGGTTTTATCAGCGTTTAATGACGACTTATTGCACTTGAAACAGAGAGAGACCTTGAACAATTCGGTATCCAAATTATTAACAACATAACATTGTTTGAATAAAATATATTTGCGTCGTCTGCAAATATTATGTAATGAAGGAGATGTCATGAATGAATAATAATTATCATATGTGACCGTGCATCAAAAAAAGAACAAAAAGTCGCACCCCTTGATTTTACATGACCACTCAAAAAAGGTGAAATGGGGCAAAGAAGTCAATATTAAGTTGTTATATTTTCTGAAAGAACTACCCTTCTTCTACATTATTCTTAAGTTTGGGATCACAAAATGAATGGGAATGTTAGTTCTCACCAGATTTTCTACAGCTCTTGTTTGTAGAGTAGTGACATCAGGCATGTCTTAGAGTCCCCTTTTCTTTTTCTCGATAACCCTTTGCACACTATTCACTTTGAAGTCCGATAACTTTTGAAGGGATAAGGATACTGCTTAGAAAGTTGGCATTTATCATGGTCCGAATGTGTTGATAGAGTACCATTCAATTTCAACTTAATCTGATAACCCCTTCATTGATGTTGCCCCAGTGGTTTTTATCCCTTTTTTTTTTGTCCCATCCGTCGCACAGATAGCACGTTTTGGTAAAGATTTCGCGCTTAAATAAACAGATAGACCCTATACTTCAGAGCCTCTTATCTCGGTTCACGCTTTTTCTGTGTTTTCTTTCAAATATTCAAATGGGTTACGAGAGTTTATTTTAATTGAGCTATATATATAATTTCAAAGCTTAGAGTATGTTCTTTCAGAATCTGCCCTTAACTAAAAATCCATGTATGGCGACTTTTTGTTTGTTTTGTGATGGCATGCAGGGTCACATTTATGTATATCAAAAAAGCATAGCTCCGAGGATTGAACCTTGGGGCACGCCACAGGTTATATCGGATATAATACTTAATAATATTCTAAAATAGATTTGAGTATACGAATAAAAGAACGACCCAAGTCCATGGAAGACCATTTGGAGTAAACTAAAAACAAAAGTCATATCTTTTTTATTTGTCCAATAATATTCTATTTAACTGTGGTAGGAAGGCAACATTGTACATACAAATTAGAACATATATTATTATGACAATTAACATTTACATAAATTGTGGAGAGGCCACTTTGTGTGGTGGACTTGGGTCGGTCTTTGATTCATATACGTGATATTCTGCTATAGAGATGAGAGAAGGCGCTATAATATGAATGTAAGAATGACCCAAGTCCTTCAATCTTACATTAATATAAGATTTAACTCATTCATTTCAGGCACTTCCGGGGGTAATTAGGATTTATCATTAACAAAAGATGAGTCCATGCATAAGCTACAATTTCCCATGTCAAACTGAATTTGGCCAAAAATTGGACTTGGGTCGTTGGTACATTCAGGTCTTCATTTTTGCTGGTTCCCATGAATACTTCCCATTTCGTCGCTGAATCCACGAACCGGCACACGCGCACCGCCGGTGCGCGAAGTACATTTCGAGTAAATCGCATTTAAAGATTTCTGTTTTTTCAAACTATTAGTAAGATATGTTAATGGAATTGATTTTCAATAAATTTCATTGTGACGTATTAGAAGAATCTGCTCTTTCTTGCTATACATAAAAATCCTCCCAGTGATGTAAAATATGCACACAGTAAGGCTATAAAGTTGTGTGTCGTTTTGTGAAAACTCCAGACTAGGTCCAAAAAAATCCACGAACGGGCACACAGCGCTTAGTGTCGCACATCGCGTTCAGGATTCTCCGCAAAATAAATCCACGAACCGGCACACAGCGCTTAGTGTCGCACATAGCGTTCAGGATTCTCCGCAAAATAAATCCACGAACCGGCACACAGCGCTTAGTGTCGCACATGGCGTTCAGGATTCTCCGCAAAATAAATCCACGAACCGGCACACTGCTCTTGTGTCGCACATAGCGTTCAGGATTCTCCGCAAAATAAATTAGTTACAGCTCGTTATTCCGAAGGTTCGTTATTCCGAAGGTTCATTAATTCGAAATTGAAATAAGGTTTGTTATTCCGAAGGTTCGTTATTCCGAAAATGAAACAAAACTCGTTATTCCGAAGGTTCGTTACCGACCCTATACCCTATCATTTCGGATTAAAACCTTCGGAATAACGAACCCTATTTCATTTTCGGATAAACGAGCCTTCGGAATAGCGAACCCTATTTCATTTTCGGATTAACGAACCTTCGGAATAATGCCCCAAATGTTCGGATTATCGAACCCTATTTCATTTTTGGATTAACAAACGTCTAGGTATACTGTGTGTTTCGGGTTAACGAAAACGGTTAATTCGAAAATGAAATAAGGTTCGTTATTCCGAAGGTTCGTTATTCCAAAAATGAAACAAAACTCGTTATTCCGAAGGTTGATTACCGACCCTATACCCTATCATTTCGGATTAAAACCTTCGGAATAACGAACCCTATTTCATTTTCGGATAAACGAGCCTTCGGAATAGCGAACCATATTTCATTTTCGGATTAACGAACCTTCGGAATATATGCCCCAAATGTTCGGATTATCGAACCCTATTTCATTTTCGGATTAATAAACGTCTAGGTATACTGTGTGTTTCGGGTTAACGAACCTTCGGAATAAAGAACCTTCGGAATAACGAACAGCACCCAATAAATTCACGAAACGGCACATGGCTTTCAAATTGATTTCTGCTTAAGGTTATTTCACTAAAAAAGTTTAAATTACAGTTAGCTCTTCTAGTAATCGTATAGCACTGCGCTCTTGGCATTGTAAATCTAACATCCGTGGATAAAAGTATTGTAGATTAGTTGTTCTTATTTAGATCATGGAGCTTCATGTTTAGATCTTTACTTCTTTTTTTGTATTTTTCATTACGTATTCTCAATATTCATTTAAACAGGAAGGCAGCCTTTTATATTTTGTTTTTCATGCACTTCATTGTTTACGAAAATGAACAAATTCCCGACTCATTTTAAATAGGTATGCAGACGTACATTAATACCAAATAAGAATTCACACAAATTCCTCGTACTCCCCTCCTCTCTCCATCACTCCTTCTCTTTCAATCTTCATCATCTTCATCATCATCATCATCATCCTCTACACTTGTCTTCTTCGAGAAATAATGACATTTTCAAACACTCTCAAGTCCTGTATTATATACAATCATTCATTAAAGGAAGAAATACACATTCCTTTTTGACAAATGAAATTTATTCTTATTAGATTATATTCAACATTTAATTCGGGCAGAACTGAAAAAAAAAAGAAATCTAGGAAAAATAATTGTTTGAATATATATTCATTACTATAATTATATTGTATTGTTTCCAAGTATCATAAGTTGTACATTTCATTAAACGGATTTCCACATTTCATTTTCAGCCAAATTCAAAATGCATTACTATATATGGTATTTCGTAACAACAAATATGATAAGCAAAACTGCTGTTAAATAAGAAGCTGTTAAAATGAGATTTTATATTACCTCCAGGATAGACAGTAGTTCATTCAATCATAATTTAAAGTCGCTATATTTCCCGTAATGAAAGAAATCTTAACGTTATTGACATATATGTTCTAATGAACAAGACAATTTCGAGGAACCCATATCACAATGAAATAGAAATACATTACATTGTACCTTTACACAATATTCCTTTACCTTCATAGAATAAAATATTGCTTAGTATTTCTTATATCCATTTCTGACCAAAAAATGAAGGAATCTTTTTTTCTTATCATCAAACTAAATACAAGTCATCTCTACTTCTTCGGAACCGATTATAAAATGTATTGTTCTCGCAGCTTTCAGCTCTCTGGCAGAAAGAAATTTCATGTTCATTCCAAATCGGCATAATATCAATCTCGTTTCTTACTCCAAAATCAGTTACTGGATATTCCCTATACACGAATTAATGATAAGTTTTACTTCTTAAACTTTACTGTTGTTTAAGTATGATTTATTTTAAGTGGAGAAATAAAGTCCAACCTCTTCAAAGCAAACATTTCTTCAAACAGTACAAAGATATTGTTAAACACTTTACAGAGTTATCTACACAAGTAATGTTCTTTTAAAAAGATTTCATAGAGATGAATTTCTACCTGATATTTTTACTATAGATTTACGTGGAAATTATCAGTTTTGATATCTCTTCGAGTATCACACTTTCCACATTCAGATTCGTTAACGCAATCAAATTTTTCATGTTTTTATATTTCTGTGGTTCTTTACGTCACAAATATTTCTGTATATAATTTTCTGCACATATTTCTGTAAATAATATTGACACCATGAAACAAGGTGACTGTTTTTTTTTTTTTTTTTTTTTCTGGCACTGTACCTGTTTACAAGTAGACTGTTAACATATCAGACCTACATTTCTTCATTTTTTCGTTGAAAAATGAAATCTACAACAATATTCAATATAAAAAGACATAGATAATGATGGCCATGCTATAAGTCCTCATGTGGACACAGACTGCAAGAATATGGCTGTGTACTGCAGTACACGTATCATCCAATAAAACATTTTCTGTCAGAGTTTATTATTCATTCTCGAGTTGCAGAGAGAGAGAGAGCGAGCAGAGGAAATGTAAGCATCCATTGCTTATAACCCTCTTGCAGTCTCCTAATACCTTTCTAACTCGCACAACTTGACTTGAAGCTTGGTCCTGACTTTAGTTTATGTCTGCTGTGGGTGTCCCAGGTGCTGGGGAAGGCATGATTAGAAAATACTGGGAATCGTTAACGGGGTTGGCCTAATGGCGGCCTGGCTAAAGGAGACAAAATGAATAGTATGGTAGGTGAGCTGCTTCATAAACAAAGTAAAAGAAAATACATTTTATATGGATTTTGATACTTATATAGTTTTTGCTTTGAAAAGCACTGTTACGCCAAAGAGAATGGAAGCATATTACAGTGGAAATTAAGGATGGCATCATTGTGACAAAGGTGTATGGAGAGACCCATGGATTGATGGTTATCACGAGTAATGCCAGTGAATAAAGTGACAGTGTAAGATACAGTACATAGGATTAATGTCCCATAATGTCCCCTTGATTCTTTCACATGTAATATTTGGAAAATTTGAGACTCCATTGATAAACACATAGCAGTACGTTCAGTTCATGGTTTCTTCATTTGACATGATGATTTCATCACTAATTAGTTTGTGGATTGTCAGTCAAACAGATACAGAGATAACAAGCTATCCCAAACTCTGCTGCAAAAGTAGTGTTCAAATTTAAAACGAAATATATATATACATTAACACAAATTTCACTGGTTCTAAGAAGCTTGCACTGGCTTCATGTCAAAATTCATATTCAGTACAAAATGTTGATGTTAACTTTTGAATACACACTATTTGAGAGAACTACTTTGAATAGGAGACACACCAGAGAGAACCCTTTGTTCAAAAGGCAGGGACTTATTTGTTATGCTGAATAAAAAAGCAACAATATACATGTTTGCTTGTCATGTCTCTACCATATGGAAGAATCTGCCCCAGAATTTAAAATAATTTACAAATGTTAATCTAAGTCTGCCTTGGGAATGCCTTCATTACAGTCTAAACATGAAACAAGGTATTATTGTTATTGCAATTGTATGTTTTTGTGTAATCATTTTTATCCTTGAGCACATAGGGACATAATACAGAATGTTCTTTGTGCTATATATAAGTACTGTTGATTATTATTATTACTTTTATTATCATTTATATTATTATTATTCATGTCATCATTATTATCATCACTATTATTATCATCATTATTATTATTAGAAGTAGTAGTATAGTAGTATCATTATTACTATTATTATCATTATGATTATTATTATTAAAATGATGTCATATTTTATAATCCCACTACCCCCCCCCCCCATTTCTGCACACACACAACCCAAAGTCATTAAATAGGACATTAAGCAGAACATCAAGATAATGTTCTGCCAGAACCTGACTGCCCATTCATCACGCACACACATTTGTGAAAAGTTCGCTGAGTGCTGTCTGGAGCAACTCTGTGATTGTAGTGAAATATTGCTATGCTCTCCTTCCATAACGATCCCTGGCTTGGACTTTGGTGCAGATGTTCAGCTCAGCCACCCTAGTCATTTGAAGCTGTTCCGGGTTTTTCTTTGCTTTCACCACTTCGACATATCCAGTAGACAGTTGTCATCAGCTTCTCTCCCTATATGCAAAGATGAACAATTGTTTTTCACGACAATGTTACTTCTATATTGCAGAGGGGAATGATGACATTTGAGACAACAGTCATAACATACTACTTAATCAATTTTCCACATCTGTAAAACTATATTGATTTGCCTGAGAAAATAATCATATAATGTTCCTTTCATATCAACACTTTGGTAATGTTTTGCTCAAAAGTGCTAATGCAATTCTGTTGAATTATAAGTTTTAATCAATGTGATAACGTTCATAACAAGACTATACTAGGATAACTCCTAATTGTCCATTGACACTTGATTTTCTGAGTAATATCTATGACAAAATAAAACCCAATACTACATGAATAGGTGTTGCACTGATTGCTGTTTATATCTTGCTCACCTTTAGCTCAGTGCACAATGTAACCTTTGAGTGCAGTAAGGAGAGGATGCTAAGCCAGACGAAGTGGTGAATGAACACATTGTTGACTAGAATCAGGAGCAGAACTGAAGTAAAGAATAAGACAAAGAATAAAGAAAGCAGAACATCACAAGTGAAAATCGGTGATATAGTTAACCCCATGTAAAAGTCTCATACTCTTACAACATTTGACTTCTGAGTGTACAAAGCAAAAAAAAAAACAACAACAACATTAATATTAGTGAAGCTTTAAATGTATATTGAGACGTTTCATTTTCATTGTCTTTGCCAAGTATTTGTCATACTGTATGTGCCATTGACTTTTGCAAAGCTGATGGTATCTCATATCAGTACAGAGAGCTGCTCATTCCCCATCTCCATTGTCCCTCCCCCCCCCCCCCTCTCCCCCCCCCCCAAAAAAAAAAACACAGCAAACATAAAAAACACACACACACACAACTACAGTTATAACAGTAATGAAAGACACATGACACTGAGGAAATGCATACCGGTACCATATCAAGATCAGATTGAGAGACAGCATTGCCTTTATACCAAAATGCAGCATGACTGCAGGAAATTAGATGTCAAAATGTCGGATTCCATGTTATGTCAGTGCTTCACGTCCATCAAAACTACAAATACAGTTGTAATTTAAAAAAAAAAAGAGTAAGATACACAATCATTTCAGTACGGTATGTTGAAAGTCAAATTATTAGTCGTATGCCTGCACTGTGTACTAGTATTACACACTGGTCTGTCTAAATCCTTGTCAGATAGTAATGTAACTTACTGTTCTTGTTCAAGCTTATGATGATGGTAGAAATCTACAGGAATGCGGTTTGGAGTACAATTGTGTAGCCCATCATCGAAGAACATCACTCTGTTCAGTCCAGTCTGCAAGTTGTTGCGTTGTCCACACAAATGCCTCAATATCTGTTTGGAATGGAAGATGAATGCAAGATGTCAGTTACATGAAAATCCATCACTACTTACAATTCTGTAAGATCATCAATATGAGCCACAAATTTCCAAAACATCACACTGCCCCCTTCCCCACCTCCTTTTCAGGTCTACATTATATGGCGTATTAGAATCTGAAGTTTGAGAACATCACTCTGGTCTAATTGTACAATTCATGCCCCCCCCCCCAAACCAAAAAAAAAAAAAAAAAAAAAAAAAAAACACTGTGTTTCAAAGAGCCATAGATTGTAGAAAATCATAACAAGCAAATATCACAAACTAAGGCAAAATTACTTGCCAGGTACATGTTTATAATGTTTACATTTAGGCCTATAGCATGATATAACAATTTATGAATTCAGGTGCTGAGCATTAACGTTGCATAACAAATATGTTTTTGCTTGTTGTCTATCCAAATCAAAATTGCTGGTATGATATTCACGACAACATTATCAAACCTTATTGTTGTTCGTAACGCCTCGCCCTCAATTTAGACAACTGTTATGTGGGAGGAGGACCTTCCTCATTTAGATTTTAGCATAAGTACCTTAAAATCATTTTTTCCCATTGAGACTTCAAGGGTAGTCAGCGAAATAACATCACAGTAACCTGGATAGGTAAAGGTATTCAAGGTCACTATCAATAATTTAACACTGTAACACAGTTAACTATCTACATTAGATCTAGAAGAACTGTAGATAATTCCTGGAAGATTCAGAGTGAATAAGAGAGCTAATTTACCTGGGAAGAAGTAGGCAGTAGCATTACATACTTGAGCTCGTATTACAGGCAACAATAAAATTGTACAATATATTACCGTTTAGTGCGTTACAGATTCGATGCAAATGTGAGACGAGTTCATTTGACTCTAGTTCGAACCGCTTTCCCTATTCTTCACTTACACCGAATAATAGCTGTGGGACTGCAAACGTAGCGCACGAAGATAGGACAGAGCCAAACTAAGTCATTGTGACCTGTTAGAGTACATATTTACACTCTTTGGATATTCTAATTCCTTATTCACAAATCTACATTCAATAAGGTGAAAAATTCGAATAATTTAACTGTCAATACAGAGCGATATGTAACTTTACCGATTTCATCTGTCTGGTTTCCGCTGCTCTGGGCGCAGCCATTTTGGACGAGCGCGTACGAGGACGTTTGACAGATAAGTGATTTTTGATGACATCCGGCGTGTACGCACGCAATAGTGCCACTTCGTGAAAATCCAGACCGACCAGTCAGAGTTTTCACGAAGTGGCATAGTCGTTATTATTACGTAATTACTCGAGATTGAGGTTCAAAAATTTGTCAGGTTGTAGAACTCGGTATATACTATCATAATATGCAAAAATCTCAAAATCGAAAATTTACTCGATTTTGGCCGGTTGTGCCGGTTCGTGGATTCAGCGACGATTTTATTCTATTCATTTTTTTTGGAAAAATTATAAGGATTACACAAGACATTAAATAATAATACATTCTGCTTATGCGGCGCATGCTACACTGAACACTCTATACGCTTTACAGAAATTTCTATGATAACAATACAATTAGACATACATATGTAATAGAATACAACTGACTACAACAACAATAAAGAAATTACGAAAAATGACCAAAGTATTGATTAAACAAATACGTCTTTAGTTTAGTTTTGAAAGTCCCTTGTGTAAAGAAACATATGCATGCCAGGGATCATAAAAACAAACAAACAAACAAACATTTATACACTTGTAGTCTGACCCCTCACACACACACACACACACAGATTGAACACGTTAAACCAGCAAATGATGTGACATTGACCAATGCATAAACAAAATTAGTCTAAATTGATAATTAAACATATGTGCATTAGTCATCAGTTTACTAGGTGTTTCAAAAAAACATTTCCCACTTTTGATTCTTAATAATTCAAAATCTATATATGTGACCGTGCACCTCAAAACGAACATAAAGTCGCACACACTGATTTTGCGTGAGGACTGAAAATAAGTGAAATGGGTCAACCTAGCCGAACTTGACTTTTTCATATTTTCTGAAGAAGCAGGTCTTCTTTTACATTATGCTAAGATTTGGTATCATAAAACGGGCAGGAAAGTGTGTTTTTTTAGCAGTTTACCTCGAACATTTTTGATAGAATAGTGTGATTAGGTGTGTCTTCAGAATCCCTTTTTCATTTCTGAAAAACCTTGTCCACACTCTTCACTTTCAACTCTAATAACTTTTGAAAGGATAGTGCTACTGCTTTGAAAGTTGGCATTAATTATGGACAGAATGTGTTAATGAGGCATGCTTAATTTCAGTTTAATCTGATAATCCGTTCATTGTTGTTACTCCAGTGGTTTACTTCCTGTTTTTTGTCCCATTCATCGCACAGCCAACACGGTTTGGTAAAGACTAAGCGCTTGAATAGACACTGTACTTCAGAGCCTCATTTCTCAGTTCACACTTTTCCTGAGGTTGTGCTTTCTTTCCAATATTTAGATAGGTTAGGAGAGTCCATTTGATTTGAGTTATACATCATTTCAATGCTTAAAGTCTGCTCTTTCAGAATATGGTCTTAACTAAAAATTCATGTCTGGCGACTTTTTGTTTGTTTTGAGGTGCACTGTCACATATCAGATAACACTGTCATTAATATGAGTGATAGCTGAATAGTGTACAATTTTGCTTGAGAGTCTAGTAGGAGGAAGGGGTTCCCATGCACCCCAAACATATATTTTTTTAATCTACTTCATCTAGACCAGTTTTGTGCGTAGATTTCAAAAATGCAATGTTAACAGGTCAAAGCGTGTCCCATAGTGGTAAAAAATCCGTTTCCATGGTAACGCATGGTGAAAATGTCAGTATCTCATAAAAATACATGTAACCTTTGATAAAATTGTTCAATTATCATGGCTTTGGTATCAAATTAAAGAAAATTAAATTATCTATATGATGATACCAATTATGTAGGGGGTTATACCAATCTTCATATTAATTTTGAGGCTAGAATTCAATTTTTTGACATTTTTTAGCAAAAATGCAATTTTACCATAAAACTTATCTATCTCTAAATCATACCAAAACATATTCAATTTGTTTGAATATTCTTCAAAATTATACTAAACATGTATGCAATACAATGTGAAAATTTCATAGATATTGCTCAAATAATAAGAAAGTTACGGCCATCCAAAGTTGACATTCAAGCATGTCAAGAATGTGCAGGTGGGAGTGTGATGTACGCCCTCTATTGTTGAATAATCTCATTTAAACATTTCAGTCATCATATTTTGGTTCCAAAAGCATGAGAATGAAGTTGGATGTGATAAAGTGGGTATCTAGACCAGTATTGTGGGTAGAATTTAAAAAAAAATGCATTAACAGGTCAAAGAGTATCCCATGGTGGCAAAAAAAAAAATCTGTTACCAAGGCAACGCATGATGGAAATGTCAGAATCTCCTTAAAATGTAATATTTGATACAATTGTTCACTTATCATGATTTGAATGTCAAATTTGAATGAAGAGTATTAAATTCTTAAATGATTACCACACGGAATTTACACTAATCTTCATATCATTTTTGAGGTCAAGGTAGTAGTTTTTGCAGCGCGCTGCTGGGGGGGGGGGGGGCGCGAGTAGGAAAAAAAATCATTGGTTCACATAGCAGAACAGTACAGTACTAGTATACTATTCGGGTATACGGTGCACGTTTTCGATCGAGGGCATGCGAATAGCTTGAATCGAACAATAGGATTTCGTAATACCGGGGCCCTGTTTAAAATTGATTATACACTAGTAGTTGATTTCAACTGTAAGTCTATAGGCCAGGGAATTGAGGCTGAATTTTGGGGTCAACTGGCAACTATCGTATAACAAACAAATTTTGTATTTGAAAGTACACATGTATGTCTTAACAAACTTACCAGTAAAATTTACCCAGAAGTTCTGCTTCGGAACATGCCAAAATAACATCATCAACATGGCCAACCCACAAACCAGATAAATGAATGGGAATTTTAGGATACCTCAAGTGTTCATTATACAACTGACATTAAAGGGTGTGTACAGTTCTGGTCGAGGTGAAGATTTAACTTTTAACGTTTGGCGAGATATTCAGAAACCATTCTGTAAGATGTCAAAGAGCATGCAGTTCTAGGGGTATCAAAAGTTTATTAGATGAAAATCGGTTTTGAAATGGCTGAGATGTCCAATGACAAGGTGAAACAAAGAGATCCTAATAAAGTTGTGGCATGTCGCCTTTTATTATCAGCACTTTTTTTGATATCTCAGCCATTTGAAAACCAATTTTCATCAAATAAACGTTGAATCCTTTTAAAATTCCATGCTCTTTTATATTTCCTAGGTGGCTTTTCATTACCTCACTTAGGAATGTTCAAAACATGAATCCCTACCTCAACCAGTACTGTACAGTCCCTTTAATCATGAGATAAGTTTCTAGTGTATGTATTTCTTATTTCCTGCCTTTCCTCACACAAAATTGGGCACATTTGTGACCTCTTTTTCAAAAAATCTGAACCCAAATTAGGTCATTTCTATGGAAACTTTATGCTAAAAACAATGTTTTTCTCAAACAAAAAAAAAAATGCAACACCTTCTCAACGTTAAACACCATTTTAAATTTACATAAGTATGCAAATTCATAGCTATTTAATTGACTGGAGTTGAGACCTAACCTGTTAGAGACCATAGCTACCATGGTTACACTCAAACTTGCCTGTAGCCATTATAACACAGCTGTCCAGAAATCACAATTTTCATTATTAGTGGTGTATTATATTGTATATTCCATCCCAGTAGCTGGTTTTTTGTTTTTTGTTTTGCATTTGACACAAGCTGACATTTCGTTCAAGTCAATTAGGCACAGAACATAGATTAAGTCAATTTCTCATAAAATGAGACCCTCCTCTACCTCCGCCCCAATCCCAATAAAAATGGTTAGTTCATGCCTTTTCCTTTCTTGCAGTCCTGTAGGGTGTTTCAACAAACGTTTCATTGGTTTCAGTTTCACTTCACTAGTTTCAGTCTCGCTATCTCACTTTTCTGATTGGTATGTTTCAGTCACGAGGACTTGTTAAGTGAAACTGAAAACACTAAGTGGCACTGATCTCACTGAAATCAATGTTGGTGAAACGGGTCCTGCATGAACTGCTGTACGATACCAGAGCGAGCTCATTATACTCGATGGACTACTACAACAAATACTGTACTCAGTGGCGTAACTACGGGGGGGGGGGGGGCATGGGGGGCACGTGCCCCCCCCCCCCCCCCAATCCGCTGGTAAAGAAAAAAAAAGAAGAAAAAAAGAAAAAACCCTACCAAAATGGTAATTCAAGGGTTAGTAAACTGCTTTTGAAATCGACATGAAAGGATGATGAAGAAAAAAGATATTTTCTAAGATTTCTTTTAACCATATAATTAAAGAGGTATTATAGTGAAACATTGTTCAAAAAGCCCGGAGACGACAAAAGATTGTGATTCAGTGTGATTCCTGGTTGGCATTTTGAATACAAGCAGGATGTGCGCAGTGTACTCGGAATGGCAAAAAGAGTCGCTGCAATGTTGCGCAATGTGATGTTTGATAGGTTGTACACATTTGCTATCAAAGATTGATCATTGATTTTGCAGTGTTGCTTTACATACTAGTCTATATTAAAATGCCTTGCATTGCCAATAATAAGACTTGACCTTGGCTATTTCCTAACTTTTCCATCTATATGAAACACACACTCACAAACACAAACAAATTAGGGGATGCTCTATATAAAGTGCAGATTTTGGACATCCTTCTCCCGCTTGGTCACTTGTACGACGCCCCCTCGCTGGTCATACCTCCCCCAATCATGAACATAAACCGACACCCTTGACTACCAGTGGCGGATCCAGGGGGCGCACCGGGCGCCCCCTCCCTCCAAAGCGAAAAAATATACATGTAGCTACAAACGACAGTTTTTGGACTGTAAAATGTCAAAATTTTCAGTTTAATCGTTATGCAATTCTCCTGATGCTGCTGTCAGTATAATTGCCAGCAGTTGCGCCCGGTGCGTCCCCTCCCCTTAATTTCCAAAGCGAAAAAATATAGCTACAAACGGCAGTTTTGGGACTATAAAATGTCAAAATTTTCAAGCTCGCTCGCTTCGCTCGCTCGCATTTAATCGCTATGCAATTCTCCTGATGTTGCTGTCAGTAATTGCCAGCAGTTGCGCCCGGTGCGCCCCCTCCCCTTAATTTCCAAAGCGAAAAAAATATAGTTAAAAACGGCAGTTTTGGGACTATAAAATGTCAAAATTTTCAAGCTCGCTCGCTTCGCTTTCTCGCATTAATCGTTATGCAATTCTCCTGATGCTGCTGTCGGTAATTGCCAGCAGTTGCGCCCGGTGCGCCCCCTCTCCTTAATTTCCAAAGCGACAAAATATAGCTACAAACGGCAGTTTTGGGACTGTAAAATGTCAAAATTTTCAAGCTCGCTCGCTTCGCTCGCTCGCATTTAATCGCTGTGCAATTCTCCTGATGTTGCTGTCAGTAATTGCCAGCAGTTGTGCCCGGTGCGCCCAGGCCCTCTCCTTAATTTCCAAAGCGAAAAAAATATAGCTAAAAACGGCAGTTTTGTGACTGTAAAATGTCAAAATTTTCAAGCTCGCTCGCTCGCATTTAATCGCTATGCAATTCTCCTGATGTTGCTGTCAGTAATTGCCAGCAGTTGCGCCCGGTGCGCCCCCTCCCCTTAATTTCCAAAGCGAAAAAAAATATAGCTAAAACCGGCAGTTTTGGGACTATAAAATGTCAAAATTTTCAAGCTCGCTCGCTTCGCTCGCTCGCATTTAATCGTTATGCAATTCTCCTGATGTTGCTGTCAGTAATTGCCAGCAGTTGCGCCCGGTGCGCCCCTTCTCCTTGATTTCCAAAGCGACAAAATATAGCTACAAACGGCAGTTTTGGGACTGTAAAATGTCAAAATTTTCAAGCTCGCTCGCTTCGCTTGCTCGCATTTAATCGCTATGCAATTCTCCTGATGTTGCTGTCAGTAATTGCGAGCAGTTGCGCCCGATGCGCCCCCTCCCCTTAATTTTCAAAGCGGAAAAATATACCTAAAAACGGCAGTTTTGGGAACATAAAATGTCAAAATTTTCAAGCTCGCTCGCTTCGCTCGCTCGCATTTAACCGTTATATGCCATTCTCCTGATATTACTGCCATTAATTGCCAGCAGTTGCACCCGGTGCGCCCCCCCCCCCGAGTTTCCAAAGCGAAAAAATATAGCTACAAACGGCAGTTTGGGGACTGTAAAATGTCAAAATTTTCAAGCTCGCTCGCTTCGTTCGCTCGCATTTATTCGTTATGCCATTCTCGTGATGTTACTGCCAGCAACTGCCAGCAGTTGCGCCCGGTGCAACCCCCTTAATTTCCAAAGCAAATATATATATATATATATATATATATATATATATATACACATACATATATTATTATATATAGCTACAAACGGCAGTTTGGGGACTGTAAAATGTAAAAATTTTGTTACGTTATGCAATTCTGATGTTGCTGCCATGAGGTGCCCCCCCCCCCCCAATGTCTTGACCCACGGTACGCCACTGACTGTACTTCTGAAAGAAATGACGCACTGTTAACAGACACCGGATACACATTTTGTCGTAGATCACATTAGTCCAGTCAAAATAGGGTTTCACCAAACACTAATTGCAACAGTAGGAATTCCACTGCATTGCTATACTTGTTATGGGCTCCTAAACACCATACTAAAATTCCCAAGAAATCCAGTGGGGCAAAGTGGCTAAATTTCCATAATATGCAAATTATGATAAAAATACAGTGTTTCCATGAAAATTAGGTTTCTAGTTTTCAGATTGGAACACCGAAAGTGTTGAAACTTATGTTTACAATGTCACTAGTGCGATGCAAACATTTCACCATGTACATAGTCTGGGCCTCATTTGCATAATATGCAAAGGGTTCCGAGCCAACGGAATATTCTGATGCATCAAAGTGTCCGATATGAGCATATCAGGAGTGTTCAAATATGATATTTCAGTTTCTCTTAACCAAAAACAAACTTTACAGCATTAGTAAACTAGCATGAATTATCATGATAAGATTAGAGTTTGTTATCAGACAGATAATGATAGCTTATCCATTAATATTACGTAGAATCAAAGTACGAAATTAAAAAGGTGTCAACATCTATAATTTGTCTACGGTAATTTTGTAATGAATGAACTCTATTTGGAGGGTGGTTTGTTCGAATCTTGATGATTAAGCTCTTGCATCCTTGAGGGTTTTGAGATATTGAAGATGGCACAGTCAAAGGAAACCCTGTGGGTAGTGCCCAAAGTTACCCCAATCGAGCATATTATCCCACGACCATTAATTTATAAAACATGCATCAACCAACACGATTTCCGTTGTTCTAGACGTACAAGATTTTATTCTAAAGTCGTTTCGCCGTCTAGCTAAGACTTTATTTCCATGAAATACAATTGGCATTGACAGCGGAGACATTTTTCTACAATGTGTACATCTTTAAAAAGTGGTGCACAGTCAAAGTGACTCTCATGCAGGGAGGTACCCGAATTTATCCCTATACCCTCACGGCCCGGTTCAAAACATATACACACGTGAATACAGCTGTTTGAAGCGAAAAAAAAAAAAAAAAAAAAAAAAAAACCTCTGTGCATAACGTCCTATTCATTTCATTTCCATTAAAATTCAGTGGAAGTTCTCGAAGAATTGTTGTTCTACAATATCTTGGTGTAAGGTGAAAATGGTTCACATACGAAGACAACCACGTGGAGGGTGCCCAAAATTACCCCACCCAAAGACAGTCTAAGACATGCAATAATCATGTACCAGCGCAAATACATGAATATGTTCTATGGATACAGGCCTTTAAACAGTCCTTATGGTCCTCTAGCCCAGAAACTTTTATTTAATGAAATTCAATGGAGTCAACAGACAATGTATTGCTCTGTAATTTTTACTTACATTGACATAGTTAAAGTGGTTATCATTCGAAGGGAGCCTACTATATGGGAAGTGCACACATTAATTGCCTCTATACATGACCTTTGTAACGCAAATATCAACGCAATTATAGTATATACAGCCGTTCCAAAAGTGCATGTCTCAAAAAAAGGTCGTTCCTTGAGTTTTAGGACTATCACTTGAGTTTTGTGATTATGTATAATCATCGTATATGGTGCTATAATCATTGTACATTCTTCTCATTCGACATAATTTTACGCACCTCATTTTCTGTTACAAAGAAAGTGATGTCTATCTGTTCTTGTCGAAAAATGAAATAGAAATTGAATTGAATTCTATTGAATTGGATTCCTGCCATATCAAGACACTTTTTTTTTCTATAAAAAACTGCCGGGGTAGAGATAAAATAACAACATTGATCCATAATATCTATGCAGTCCAAAGGGTTCACTTGCAGAGACCATCTTGTGGGAGGTGCTCAAACTAATCCTAAAGGCAATGAAAAACATGCACTATACAGTGTACAACCGCGAAAAATGTTCCATGGTTTATACATGCTTCTGAAAAGCCCTTCCGCCTGTGTAGCACATACGCTTTTGTAAAATGCAATTAAGGTGATATAGGAGACGTTGCTTTACAATATCTATTTTGTCAAGCCCTTGGGAAGTGCCCAGATCACCCCTGCCCTGACCGTCGTGGTCCCAAAACAGATTAACAAAACATACATTATATGCCACAGTAAACTCACTTGTACATGCAAAGTCGTTGCCGAGTGGTAAATAAAGACACTTTACTTTTATGATTTTTAAATGGTATAGAGACACTGCTTTACAATCACCATAGTCAAAGGGGTGCACATTCCATGGCAACCGAGTGGGATTTGTTCATAACCATCCAACCCCCAGGGCAAATAGGAAACATGCACCAGCATGTACACAAATATGTTTCAATTTACCACGCCTTCACATTGTCGTTACGGTTGTACAGCGATTGCCCTTTTGTTTGTATGAAATGCAATATAATCACAAAAAGTAAAAATGCTCTACATTATCTATATTGTTAAAAGGGTCAACATTCAAAAGCAATCCCCTGGGAAGTGTCCAAAATAAACACCGCCGCTCAAGCCCCGTACATCACACGGATACTATGAACGCAAATACCAACTTTTATATCAATAAATGTCGTGGAAATGATAGGAGAAGCATTGCTTCAAAATATCTATTTAGAGAGAGGATGTACAGTAAATGCCAATCCTGTTGGATGTGCCCCAATCCCCCCCCCCCCCATCCGCCACCTTCCGTGCAGAGGCATGAAAATATACCTCATGAAGTATTGCAAATTTAGATAAAATTTGGGTGCTTCTGTTTACTTTTAGTTTTCACCATCAATTAATTACATAGAACTAGACTCTAACATTACAGATCTATTGTAATGAATACAAAATTATGTGGAGTATACAGAACTAAGGTTTACACCAAAACTAGTATTATGTTACAGACAGTATTATTCCATCAAACTAATCTTGTAATCTGTTACTTTCACACTCAGCAAAGTAACTATACAAATAACAATCTATTCAAAGATGTTCTCTTTAAATATTAGTAAATTCAACTCAATTCAACACAACACATCAACAAGTTCTGATTTCATGTCATTCCTAAATCCTAACACATTTTTAAACATGTGAGACTGAAGTTCACTAAACATAAACTTGTAGTGGAAAAGCTTCAATAGATGAAGTTTTTTTTGTACTTTGCTTTCAGGCAAATATAAATGTATGTTGCAAAATGGTTTTAAAAACAATAATATGACACAAAATGCAATCAGATACAAGGGTCAGAGGTTTGATTTATGGCAGATTTCTTTGACTGATCCCGGTCTGATCCAAACAATAAAGCTTCTCACCAAAACTTTTGTCCTATCACAAGCAAGCTTGCTTATTTCTCCAAAATAGAGGGCGCGCATCATCATCCATCTGGAAATTCTTGACCGATTCTTGACAGGTGTCAATGTCAACTTTGGATGGCCGTAACTTTCTTGTTATTTGAGCAATATCTATGAAATTTTCACATTTTATTACATACATATTTGGTATAATTTTGAAGAATATTCAAACAAATTGAATGTGTTTTGGTATGATTTAGAGATAGATTAGTATTATGGTAAAATTGCATTTTTGCTAAAAAATGTCAAAAAATTGAATTCTAGCCTCAAAATTAATATGAAGATTGGTATAACCCCCTACATAATTGGTATCATCATATAGATAATTTAATTTTCTTTAATTTGATACCAAAGCCATGATAATTGAACAATTTTATCAAAGGTTACATGTATTTTTATGAGATACTGACATTTTCACCATGCGTTACCATGGAAACGGATTTTTGACCACTATGGGACACGCTTTGACCTGTTAACATTGCATTTTTGAAATCTACGCACAAAATTGGTCTAGATGAAGTAGATTAAAAAAATATATGTTTGGGGTGCATGGGAACCCCCCTTTCCGACTGCACTAAATTGCAATACTTATTTACTATGAATAAAGCATGGATAAACACGCTGTTAAATATCGCCTATTCTGTTCAATTTTCAATTTACTTCATTTATTTTTCGTTTTTTTCTTCCCCAGTAAAACATAACACAGAGAAAATTGGGAAATACAACATGGGCGTGTATTAAACTTTTCACGATAGATTATGGCTTGCAAATAGAATTATACATGCGTGCCGGTAAATATAAGTAATGATTAGGGAAAGAAATAATAGAGAGGTCAACCGAAACGCATGTTTTTTTTTTTTGTTAACCACTCAAATGATTCTGTTAAGAATATCTGTTTAGAAAGGAAATAAGGAACAAGACAATATAAGACAAGACAGATTCATATGAATGATTCTTATGAAACTGTGAAATAAGATGCGTATGAAACTATGTGTTTGCAAAGAAAGGAAGCAACAAGACAAACGAGACACAACAACATGACATGACTTGACTGAAGGGTATACAATTGAAAGGAATAATGCACAACACAATAATGGAAAGAAAGAAAAGAAAGGAAGGAAAAGAAAAGAACCCACACTCTTAACATCGGAATCGGAAGAGGGAATTCGAGGTGCTGGCTGCTTATAATCGTGCATTTCACAAATCTGTAACGTTGCCGTGCAGATCAATTAAAAGAATCTTGCTGGCACAAGTATAAACACACACACACACACACACACACACACACACACACACACACACGCTTACACACATGATTAAAAATATATTGAAAAGACAAACCCTACTATATCAATGACCAGACAAATGGTTCCTCATAGCTTTGTTTCAGTTCTGATATCTTCGGTTAGAAGCCCTCGCTCAAGCTTTTAATGGCGTTACTAGTATCAAATTTCACTAGCGCAGAGAATCGACAGAGTGAAGACTGTTATCATTATAGCTGCTTTTAAACGCACGGTTAGCTTTTTTTTTTTTTAACTTTATATTCTACTATTTAGAATCCATCATTGGTCCTTAGAGAAAAAAAATCAAGTGTAGCCAATCAGAACTTCTGAAATGAGTCACGTATGCACCAACCGAACAAAAAAAAAAAAAATAGATAAGTACACAAAAGCCGCATTCAAGCATCTGTGCCATATCACTACCGCCGTATCACTCGGTGAGCGCGACACAAACCGAAACCGTATTTAGTCACTTAACACAGCCGTGTGTTTTTCAGTCCATTCCGTGTAAGTTACTGGTATTATCCGATAAAGGTAAGTGAGATATATTTAACTAACTACTATATGAAATGAATTTTAACCATCTCTTAGTTTGTGATGTTAATGGAGAAGGAGCACAATCTCTGTTGTTTCACACTTTTGCGCAGCATAGAGCCCTATACTCAGCTGCCGCGCACTCTGCCGGCTGCAGCATAACCCGTGACTTATTCCAATTCACATGGCCTGATCTATAATATGCACACAAATTAATGAACGACCCATGGGAAAGCACTTACTTTTCCATTGTATCTGAAGTTTTTAATGGAACAATTTATCATTATGCTGCCTTTCATATATTTCAGGTGGAAAAGGAGAGAAAATAACTAAGTAAAATAAATAGGTGAATGGATGAATGAATGAATAAGTGAAAAAAAGCTCTTTTTTAACGCAAAACCAATTCATCCTCCGGTTGTGAATATTTCTTCACTGTACTCTATCCTTCTCTCCCTCTCCCCCTGCCGCGCAGTGTTTTACAGGAAAGGTGATTTTGGCCGTAATCTCGTATGATTAGACCTCTCGGCATGAGATTATCATTATTTGTTTGAGCTTTGGTTTGAGCTTTTTGCATCTGTGAAATAACTAAAGCCTGGTTTCTGTTGCATTTTGCATTACTAACATTATGTGGAATCTGCATCACAAAAGAAACCTATAGTAACCAGGCATAAATTCTTAGTTGAGGACAGAATTGAAAAAAAAATACTTAGCTTTAAGATTATGAATAACTCAAACCGACTACCTATTGAAATATCTGAAGTATGACAAATTATACTTTAGCATAATAATAGAAAGCTAAGAGCGTGAGCTATGTAGATATATCAGTTTTGTTGTCTATAGGATGTCCATGGCATAATCAGACGGAGTCAAAAAGCTGTATTATTTTTGCTTTCCTGAGCGAAAGTCAGTTACGATTTCGGATTTTGGATGACGTAGGTTAAGTACCGTCGGCCAAGCGACAAGCTGCAAAATAGCGTAGATTCGCGCGCGATGAGCCGCCCACTCAGAGCAGCAGTTGATTTGAACAGCTCTGTGTAGAAAGCAGCTGCGAGAGCTCGCCAGGTGTCTATGCAATGAAAAAAAAAAAAAAAAAAAAAACAAGACTATTTCCGAATAATTCGTAAAATCGGTGAGCCAAACATCAATCAGGAATAGATTAGGCTTAGATATTCGACTGAAGTTCTAGATTGCGCAGGCAGTGTTCGCCGTGATCTGTCTCGAAGATAGTGTTTGTTTTCAGCGGCGCGACGCTGTTCCACAATTTCCCGGTTTTGTTCTAATTAACGTGAGTAATTAGAAGTTAGTTAGGAAGTGTACCCTGTGATATTGGTGTAATTTTGTTCGGTGGCATTTGAGATATCTACATGGATACGGGAGTACATCAAATGCCCGTTTGCCCTGTGCATTTATACTCAAGCTCACTCAACTTGATGGCCTCAACCTCCCGGGCCGGTATTCCATAAACTAGATAAGCATGCTTAAGTCAGAAAATCTAAGCAATCTTGCTTATTTTCTGGATAAGATAAAATTCTTAGCTTAAGTTCGTATTCCATAAAAATTGGCTAAGAATTTGTCTTAGCATTTTGCTAAGAATTTTGCTAAGAATTTTGTCTTAGCTAAGACAGATTTCGGCTTGCTGGCTAAGCATATTTTCTTAAAAATGTGCCGTCGGTATTCCAAAACGACATTTGTCTAAGAAATTTACCCTAAATCTAAGACAGCTATTGAGCTGTCTTAACTTGGGTTCCAGTAAGAAAAAAATTATGGGTGTAGCATAACAATGTAGAAAAGATGGCGGCTTTAGCTCATGATTTTTCATCTTTTTGCTAAATAAAGAAGTTCATCAGTAATCAGTAATGTAAATGAAATGAGTTCAGGGTTTGACGAAGCGTCTCGTGTCCGTCTCGTGGGAACTTGCACAGTAACAATATGGTAGAAACTCGGTGGGCCATGGGCCACGGGCCACGGGGGAATGATTCGGGGGGGGGGGGGGTATGTGTTGCGCGTATATGCGTGCCCTCGACCTCCTTCTCAGCGCGCATTAGCGGCGGAGTGGAGCGCGCAGCTAGAGGAACGCACATAGCCGCCCGGATATAAAGTCTACGTTTATGCCACAACCCACTACATTACGTAGACGTATGCCCTAGCTTGCTTATACACGTGCGGCTATCACAGTTTGTGTATCGAGTGAGGCGAGTACTGTCACAAAGCGTCCTCTCCGGCTCTACCGGATCGGTGAGTACGGACTAATTATCTGGGCCTAGTAACTACGTTAGGGTGTAAACATAAGTACTCGCTTTGATTTTGATTCTCGTGATTTCATGATGTTTCTTTTTTCACTCGGTGTCGTACTTGAAATGTGGTGTGATGTGATTGCGGTGTGAGTCTCACTTGTAAGGCCGTAACTTTTGCCGAAAAGATCCAAAACAACACGTAACTGTTAGGTCTAGGTTGCCTACTACTAAATAAGTAGGCCGTTTACTGACATTCTAGACACTGTGAGACCTAGAGTAATATGAAGACGTTGCTCCTATTCGAATATATATAAAAAAGCCTCTGAAAAAGTGTGCATTAGGCCTAGGTATCTTTTTCCATGGGTGGCTAGGGTAGTTGCGATTGTTGCTTAAACACGTAAAATACATAGACTTTCACCGCGGGGCAGCTGTTCGCGAACAGTGATGACATGAATATCTTGCTTATGTCAAATGACGTCATCAGAATTTAAGATTTTTGCTTAGCCAAATCGCCCGACTTAAGAAAAATGCCTTACAGTTTATGGAATACCGTTAGGGCGATTTTCTTAGCTAAGCAAAATTCTAAGACAAATTGCTTAAACTTAAGCAATTTGTCTTAGAAGTTTATGGAATACCGGCCCCGGTCTGCTGGGGAGCAATGCTGATTATACTCTTAAATGAATCCCACAAGGATTGGAACAATCATTCCCCAGCATTCCCACTGATTCCCACTGATCAGTTACTAGCCATTCAAACAAACTTAGTATTTATATCAGTGGTTACTAAAACACGCTTGTGCGACTTGTACAAGAGTAGGTACAAATGCGCACACTTGACTGCTATACGTACACATTCAGACACGTACGGATCACACACGCACACACACACACACACACACACACACACACACACTCACGTTTCTATGTTCATTCGGTAGGACAGCATGTTGTGGCAGGTGCACTAATTTACGCATAATTTACAATATAATCGCTTGGTTACGGAAAAAAGGCGAGGCCCGGCGAGTGTACCCAAGTTGAATGCGTCGTACACACAATGGTTCTTCAAGTAATTGGCTGGATTTTTTAGACGAATTCCGAAGCCGTGACTAATGGAAAAGCGACACATTTTGAAGAAAAACAAACAAATAAACAGATATAATAATTATATAATATATAATTTTTGACATAGATGCGATGGAAGTCTACTTCAAATTCGTGTCGACTTGCAATGAAATAACAAAACACCGCTCTCACAAACTCCACGCATTTTACGCTGGACTTAAATTCGTCCTCCAAAAGAAGTCAAATTCGTTTTAATGGATGTGTACATGCAACTCTTTAGTCTCGATACAATTTCACATTACCTATCGAGCCTGTGGTACATTACCACCAAAATACCTGTAGTAACATAGTTGTGAAGTACATCGTTAGTTAGGTACCAACATGCACACAACAAGGGAACACACGATACGTCTTTGCTATATATCATGTAAACAAACACACACACACACACGTTTATCCTGTATGAAGTCCTACTACTTAATCCACGAACTAATATCATATTTGGAAAGTCAGACGTTAGTCATGTTCGAAAAGATATGAACTAACTATTCACTTGCTGTCATCCTTGCCGTGAAATACACACAAACTACTTGTGCAGCTGCACTAAAAGCAGTACATTCAATGTTAGAGGCGGGAAATCAAAGGAAGGAGCATAGTTTTTTGTTGTTGTTTAGAAGGACTCGGTGCCCGACTCCGTCATCCTCACCCCTTTAAACTACATATTCCAAGATAGTATTGTATGCATGAATAGCGTGAATCGGTATAATGTGTTATAAAAGCGACAGCAATAAAAAGAAAGGCACATGAAATTGGTCATAATACACACATAATCATTCCATTTTGCATGACGTAACTAGAAGGACCTATATAGCGGTTTTTTTTTTTTTTTTGTGAAAAAGAAATGAATGGCCCATATATAACATAACACTTTTGAGCATCAATATAATGAATGTCTCATCATGTACGCATTTAATAGAGTCAAATGATATAATTACATTGCTTATCTTATCTATGGTCAAGTAGTAGACATACATTTCCGGCTAAAGTTAACCCTCAAATGCAGAACTACTACTGTACTCATGCCGATTTGCCATCTCCACGCCATTTATGCACTAGGTATACATAATACGAGATATTCCTTTACAATTCCTTTTTTTCTCAAAACAGTCCCTATGGCATTTTGTTGATGTTTTCTCCATTTCTCCCTATTTCACATTTTCTTCTCGTTGTTGTTAGTGTGGGAACGTAACTGCCTGTGTGAGACTTTTGTTTATTTCTCCCCCCCCCCCTCTTTTTTTTTTTTTTTTTTACAAACATCTGCAAGTGTACTTCTATGAAGGTTCACAGGACACTATAGTTATATTTATCCTCCATGAATGTAATGTACTCTCTAAAAAAAAAAAAATCGAGTGAAAATTTTCACTCTAAAATTAGTGAATACAAAACAGAGTAAATTTAGAGTGAAATTGGAGTGAATTTTGAGTGAAAATGTTCATTTTCACTCGTTTTAGAGTGACGTCAGAGATCACTCCAAAATCTTCGAGTGATCCCTGAGGTCACTCTAAAATGAGTGAAAATGAACATTTTCACTCGAAATTCACTCGAAATTCACTCTAAATTCACTCTTTTTTTGTATTTACTCCTTTCAGAGTGAGAATTTTTACTCGATTTTTTTAGGAAGTACTTGAGATTCATTTCAATTAATTTTTTTTAATGTAAATGTCATCATATTCGTTATATAATGAACATGATCGATTATAATTCATCTATTACTTAATAGTTAATTAATGGATGTTGCAAATACAGCACAACATAATTTGTATGGAAATTTATTAAAATGAAATTCTTTGAAAAAAAATGCAGAGGTTGTCACAGTCTTAAAGCCACTACCACCCCCCCCCCCGCCCCTGTAGGCCACTTTAATACGTTAGCCCTTTAAAGCAAAAACTGGTAATGTCTTGGGGAAAAAAAAATAACCACAACAACTTGAGCTTTCATATGCGGCCTATGTTCATAACATGCACAATATTTCACAAATTGTTTTCACTCCACAGTCCTGCAATCGACGAAATTCAACAGGATACCATCTCAAGCAGTAACGCCACCTAGAAATATGAACAGCAAATGTACGGTAAGTCAAAGGTAAAGTGGTAACGGCTGATAATGACAAAAAGATGTACAAAAGACGATTATGTCACACTGATCTCGCTATGTCATTGAAGAAATTGCAATTCATCAGAAGACACACCGATCTTCTTTTTTTTTTAAACATTTCTCAGTGTAACTTTTAAGGGAATGACCTGGTAAATGGAGAAGCATTATAAACATTATTATTCATATTCATTAATTGATTTATTGTAATTCATTGTATTGCCAATTTGACACGAGGGATCATCGACTGAAAAAGATACAGTGTTTTCTCTGGATAGTAGTATTACAGTTCGTTAAGGTCAATTGACAAATTATTCTATTAATTTCACTGAAATCTTTGCTCACCGATGAGGATAATGAAGCTCAGAAGATTTCTACCTGCATCTGTGCGTGTGTGTGTGTGTGGGCGTGTGGGTGTGTGTGTTGGGGGGGGGGGGAGGAAGGGGATGCAATCGTGAAGTGCAATCATTTTTTTTTAATTCATGCATGTTGTGTATGTCAAATTATGGCGTTTTCAGATATACGGATTGCTGCGGCATATAATACTGTACGCTTTTCAAACCATCCCGACAACAGTGAAACGTGCTAGTGAAAGTAAATGGTTCATTTGGAATTATAAAAGTTATGGCTTAAAAAAAATAAAAAGAAATAATGTGCTGTATGAGAGATGGCCTATATGATACTAAAATGATACGTGACAGATGATCATGTCCATTGTTGAACATAACCGGTCGCTTCTGATACAAACCGGACTGGTCCAAACCATCCTGAATAAACAGCATTGGATATTTACAAACATATTTCTCTACAGTTTCACAGAGGAGGGAGCATAGAAGTACTAACAATGCAGAAGATCGTTAGGCAGACATCGGAATACGTCCATAAATATCACAGATGCATGGAGTTGTGGTTACTTGAGAGGGAACAGCTGATAACCACGACTGATGTCATATCCAATGAAGTAGACAAGCATTATCGGAACGTGAAAATAGCCAAAGAGACTGGAGCACAAGTGTCAGCCGTCGGTATTAGTTTTCTAGTTGCAGGGTTGATGTGTCCTCCGGCAGGTCTGATTGGCCTTGGCCTTGGGATTGCATTTGCAGGAGCCGCGACAACCACTGGGGCCGCTGCTACTGGAACTATCATTGAGCAGATAAAAACAAAACGTGTTCTCAAGTTCATAGATGAAGATCGTGAAAAATACAAAGCAACTCAGGCTGCAATGACGTTAATTAAAGAAACAGCTAAAGATGCAACTAAGGATCTTCCTCACATGACGGCAGAACAAATCACGGGTTGTATTTTAGCTGGAGGCTACGCTGTCGACGCAGGGGAGCATGTAGAAAGGTTTGCAGAGGATATTACGAAGGAACTATCGAGAAGTAGTCCGACTGCAGGAGCCTCGGATGGTGATAGTGCTGCTTTTGTCGCAGCCCAGAAACTGACGTCCATCGGTAACATTGCTGCAGCAATCCTTTTGATTGTTTCCATTCCATTTACTCTTGTGGCTTTGCTTGCGGTTTTAAAGGCTTGGCTAAGTGGGGAGAGTGAACCCAACAGTGGAGAACTAAAAAAACTTAAAACTGAAATGGAAAAGGAATATACAAAAATAAAAGAAGACTACGAAGATATTATGCAATTGTGCAACACGATTAACACAGAGTTGAAATATAAAAAATACGTACGAATCTAATCGAGTATCTGAATATAAGAACGACCTAAGACCATGGAAGGTTATTTCCAGTAAACGTTAAAAAAGATACTTCTTTTATTTGTCCTATAATATTCTATTCAACTGTGATGGGAAGGCACAATGTATATACAAACTAGTATATATATATATATATATATATACCGGGTGTCCCCAAAAAAGCGGAACGGTGGATTTTCGGTACCTTGCGTTCTAAAAGTGATATATTTTTTGACACCATTAGAAAGAGCATCTTCCGCAGAAGACCATGATACCAAAATCATTAAATTTGGTTAGGCACTTTTTATTCTACGCCAATTTCTGTAATTGCAGTCATTTTCAATTTCTTGCGACTTATGAGATAATAATTTGGGTGCGACACGCTTTCCATACTGTGAATTGTGTAAGCTCGTTGATCCATGTCAACAAAAGATAACGCTTTCGTATTGGGAGCGCGCACACACACACACACACACACACACTGTTTTTTTTTTTCCTGGCCCGTGCCCAATGTGAAAGCTGTATCTTTTGTTGACATGGATCACCGAGCTTACACAATATTCACCGTATGGATCGCGTGTCACACTCAAATTATTATCTCATAAGTCGCAAAAATCCGGCGAAATTTGACAATGACTGCATTTTCAGAAATTGGCGTAGAATAAAAAGTACTGAACCAAATTAAATGAGTTTGGTATCATAGTCTTCTGCGGAAGATGTTCTTTCTAATGATGTCAAAAGATATATAACTTTTAGACCGCAAGGTACTGAAAATCCACCGTTCCGCTTTTTTTTGGACACCCGGTATATATTATATATATATATATATATATATATATATATATATATATATGTATATATATATATATATATATGTATATATATATATATATATGTATATATATATATATATATATATATAGTATATATATATATATATATATATATATATATATATAATACTATTATCACAATTAACATATCGGGCGTAATGTTTCATCAGATGGACTACGTCATTGAGATTACACGTACGTTTTTACGTTCATCTACGAGAGACGGAAAAGGTGTTTTCTTTGATTCTTCAACGTAAAAAGATAAACAAGCCTTTATAATCGAGAATTGGTATCAATTATTTAGGATTTTGCAGAGGAGTTTGTTCTCGACATGAAATCGCTGTTTGCTGTGAATAGAGTGCGTATCCAACGTCAGAGAACTGAATTGTTCAATATCTTGTTTGTTCCGAACGTCAGTGAGCTTCATGCGAACCTTCGTGATGAAAACTATGTTTGTTTGTTTGTTGGGTTATAGAGACTGCGTAGATTAGATACATCTTTGAAAAGCATCTATTTATTATCAGAGAATAAGGATTAAAGTATGGAATAGTGAAATAAGAGGTCTAAATATTAGATATCTGTAAAATGCGGGTAAATTGGATTTTTTTTTTTTTTTTAGCTAAAGAGTAATATTTCACAGAAAAAACGAATTTGGTTTAATCATCTGTTGTCTACTTTACGTACAGGTTGAGAGTACAAGCTCAATATGCTGCCAACACATACACATATCCCTTGAGATATTTCGTTTACGATTTTGAACTGAATCAGATCGTTGCAAGCTAAGTTAAATGGTATTCAAATGTATGGCAGTATTATTCCTCACTGACGTTCGCTGCTCTGGACATGGTAAACTTCCGTAGTGAATAAAAAACTTGTTCCTCTGGGAGAATCCTATTATAATTGGGATCATATCAATGTTTGAGTTATACTCTTTCGGGTAGATAAATTATTTGGAGTAGTTCCTACATTTAAAATTTGGTGTTGTTTTGGCTCAATTGTACATCGTTCAAAATTCTGACCCATATCAATACATACCCATGTCGTTTATAAGATGACTTACCGGGGTTGGTTGTTAGAACACACACACACACACAAACAAACAAACAAACAAACACAACACACACACACACACACACACACACACACACATGCACCAACAATTGTGCGAGTAAAAATTGACAAACAACGTACAGAAAAAAAATAAAGGGAGATAGAAGGAGAAGAATTGCCACTTTAAAGGTTTTATGACATCAAGATGTATGTTAATTCATCATACCCTCGACATCATTTTTGTAGTGAAACTAATATACAGAAACATTCCATATACTTTCAAGAAAATCACAAAAAAGATCCAGGTTGTGACATCATCTTTCAATCATTGCTGAAGTTCTGATGTGTTTAACTGCATGCCCCTCCCACTCGACTCAGCATATTTTACCTGTCTCTGTGATCAGCAAGTGTCATGACGAGGGATTCTGCAAGTTATCATCGGTCGCGGGGAGGGTACATTCCAATTTCTGCTGTTAATCATTGATACTTAACCACTGACTGACAGATTCACCGCGAAGGAGATGTAGAGGGTATCATACTAATCAATACAAATCAACATGCATTAAAATGTGTATGTCATAATAACCCTTAACGCAACACAGGTAATAATTCTCATTGGACCCCCCCCCCCCCCCCCCGTGATTACCAGAAAACTGACGTTGCTCAAATTAACGTGGCATTCCAGATGATTTTCCAAAATTGCACATCATGTAGTGCATACATCGACAGGTACCTAATATTGCGCATAATCTATATTTCACTGTAGATAATCTTAAATTGGCTGCCTGGCACAATCTTACACAATATTAACATTTTCATCCTTCGTAAGAAACAATTTCAGTCACTGCCTGTATCGTAAGATGAGTTGTCAGCGTAGCCAAGCCCGTGCTATTAAAAACATCTGGCGATTTTGCATGCCCACGGGCGCACCATGCCCATACCGCTCACGGAAACTGGCAAAGCTTATCATGTTCAGACTGGTTGCTGTAGCAAATAACTACCCTGTGAAAATAATCACAACATGTATTTATATTCTGATTCTATTTTCCATTATTTCATTTAAAAAATTCAAAATGAAATGTTTCTGTAAAAATATAATACTTTGTAGGTAAAAATCATTAAGGTAATATTCACTTGTAAATACAAAAAGAAAAAAAAAAGTGTACATACTTGAATGTAAGGGCAAGAATGGCAGGTTCACCAAACGTTGACCCTGTGTCATGCACCTGGCCCGCTTAAACTACTTATTGCTGACTCGAACAAAGAGAATGATGTCTTTGCATTGTGACCTATGCGCATGATTCGCGCCTGCTTTACAACGAACTTTTAGTACGCTTTTGTTACGCTTTTGGAGCACATCGGGAAGTGGTCCACTTTTGGCTCGGTACAGTACGGTACGGTACACTTTAGGAGCGTTAAAGTGATTCTCTAGCGCGGGTACGGTAAGGTACGATTCACTCTATCAGAGATACTATCCCACAAGGCATTCGAATGAATTACCATTGTCATTCATAAGAAATCTGCTGGCTAAGAACACCTTCATATACGATGGGCAAAAATATTGGCAATCACTTCATGACAGCATAATAACAGCTAAAATTATTTCAAGAATAAATTAAATGTATCTTATCTATACAAGCTAATCAAATTGGCTTCATCATATCAATCAAGTCATATTTAGTTACTTATTTATTTACTTATTTATTTATTTATTTGCTTTCATGAATGATATATATATCTATTACTTTTTTTAGTAAGGAAAAATGTTTCGTCAAACAAAATCCTCAGATTTTCTAGTCAATATACCGTATATACCATAGTGTCTATTTTCTCCTTTCTGTTCATATTCTGTCTTTTGCATTCTTACGAATATATGTTCACAACCTTGCAATATATTCTATCCTGGTCGTACTTTATCAATACAATTACATCATGTAAATAAGGTTGCTTGCGTCACCGATGTCATGTGTTGTAGTTTCATATTTACTTCCTTCCTAATTTGGTTTCATATCAGTTGACATTGGTTAATTTCGTGTCATGTCGGTTCGTTTTGTTGTCTTTTATATTGCTGTCTTGTGTATTTTTTGAGGGTCCCATATCGTACAAGTTTTGCTTCTTTAAAGAAGTGGGAACCTCAATTTCCATACCAATCCTTTGTTAACTTGTATTATACGCTTTATGTATATATTAACACAGATATAACTACTGTTTTTATTTTCATGCTACTCATTTTCATATCTACAGTGTACTTTGTTAAGTTACATTTTTACAAATATCGTGGACATATGCAATGTATATAATTTCTTTGTTTAGTTGATGGAAGTGAAACTAAATTTGAAACTTCAATCTTGAAGTTTCTTCAAACCATTAATCGTTTTCTTATATATATTCGGGGGGTCCCATATCAAACTGGTTTTGTGTGTGTGTGTGTGTGGGATCCTCCTTTTCCATTCCATCCTTAATATTCAATTTGTACTTTGCATATATGCATATATTTATAAAGATATTTTATTTCTCACCATCACAGGTATTTTGTCTTTTTGGGGGTTTTCGCGTATTATTACAATTATCTTCTGCTTATACACTGTGTATAATTTTCTCTCTGTAATTGAATGAAATGGAAAGAAAATGTGCTTTTAACATTCTAAGGACGAAGCTCTAGATTTAAGTGATTTGGTTTGTTCTTTTGTTAACCTTTTTATTTCAATATTTTGATATTGTGACAACATTTATGTTTACTTCTTGTAGTTATATAGTGCATTGAGAGAATGTACGTAGTACAATGGTGAAGCTAAATTTGTATAACATAAGAATAGTTAGACAATGTGGTCATGGTTACTTTTTTATTTATACATGAAACAACATTTTTTGTAGTAGTTCAATAATTAGTCCTATAAAACCGTCTTTTTATTGATGAATATTTCTTAATTACCGGCTTTTGTGAAGAATCAGACAGCGACAGAAATATTTAATAAGTGTAGCGATGATCTTGTAGAATTATTTAAAAGTTGTGTTACAGAGGTTTGACACTGACATTTAGTATTGTATATATATATATATATATATATATAATATAATATATATATATATATATATATATATATATATAATATATATATATATATATATATATATATATATATATATATATATACATTATTGGAACAAGTTGACTGCAGGTTTCTCTCGGAGTTCCATGCAACCTCCATGAGGCGCAATCATCATCATCATCATTGCCTGATGATTGCGCCTCATGGAGGTTGCATGGAACTCCGAGTAGCAATAAATACGGATGAACCTGCAATCAACCGCGAAAACTTGTTCTAATACTTCTGTCTAAAACTCTTCTTTTGAGGATATCGAGCACTTCTCATAGAAAGATAGAATCACCAAGTGTATATATATATGAAGAGTTTGTTTGCAAAAACCGATAAGTCCATATTTGCCAAATGGAGATATTTGCGATTAAAGTTCAAGAAAAATAAAGAGAATAATAAGAAAATTGTTGCTTCTTTTGACCATAACTTCAAAAGTAACTTCATATGTAATGACCAATACATCATTTAAAAGGTATCATTTTGTACTTTATGACAGAGACCGTACTTCAAAATCTTCAAAAATGGACTTATCGGTTTTTGCGAACAAACACTTCATATATATATATATATATATATATATATATATATATATATATATATGTATGTGTGTATACAGGTGAGCTATATGACACATTTCAAACAATTAACTAAAATAAATTATTAAATGTGAACATGCTAAAACTCCTAGTGTATGATGTTTATGTATGTTTAAATGACTTTAATCAAACTCTGAAGAGTGAAATTGAGTATATGAATATAAGAACGACCCAAGTCCAATTTTTGGCCAAATTCAGTTTGATATGGGAAATTGTAGCTTATGCATATACTCATCTTGTGTATAAATGATAAATCCTAATTACCCCCGGAAGTGCCTGAAATAAATGAGTTAAATCTTATATGAATGTAAGAATGAAGGACTTGGGTCATTCTTACATTCATATTATAGCGCCCTCTCTCGTCCTTCTCTCATCTCTATAGCAGAATTTCATGTATATGAATCAAAGAACGACCCAAGTCCATATGAATCAAAGAACGACCCAAGTCCATCACACAAAATGGCGTCTCCACAATTAATGTTAATGTTAATTGTCATAATGATATATGTTCTAATTTGTATCTATACAATGTTGCCTTCCCATCACAGTTAAATAGAGTATTATTGGACAAACAAAAAAGATATGAAGTTTTTTTTTTCAGTTTACTCAAAATGGTCTTCCATGGACTTGGGTCGTTCTTATATTCATATACTCAATTGATTGCTTATCTCTGTGTAAAAATGGAAAAAAAGTAAAAACATAAATCTTATAGGAAGGGAATTTGATAGCCATGTCGATAATAATTGTACACGGATATCATAAGCTACCAAATGTCATTACGACTTTTGTGTTCAGTAACGCTATAATACACGTAACTCGTAACAATGTCACTATTACTATTGCCCAAGAGGAATATGCTTAGCTATTGTACTTTGGTTGTGCTCCAATGAGTCATTGTAAATATTGTACATATGTTGGTATTTTGGTGAATAAACCTATTGAAAGAAGAAAATAATCCCACTATAAGCTATGAACTGAGAGATTGAGTATCAAGTCTATATTTTACATGTGACCGTACATCACAAAACGAACAGAAAGTCGCCCACACTGATTTTGTGTGAGGACTGAAAATTGGGGAAATGGATCAACCTGGCCGAACTTGACTTTTTCATATATTCTCGAACAGCTTTTTGGTAGAATAAGTGTGATTAGATAAGTGTGATTAGATGAGTCCCCTTTTCATTTCTTTAATAACCTTGTTCACACTCTTCATTTTCAATAGTAATAACCTTTCTACGGATAATGCTACTGTTTTTAGATTTGGCATTAATTATGGAAAGAATGTGTTAATGAGACAGGCTTAATTTCAGTTTGAACTGATAATTCCTTCATTGTTGTTACTCTGGTGGTTTACTTCCTATTGTTTTGCCCCATTTATCACACAGCCAGTACGATTTGGTAATGATTTAGTGCTTGAATAGACACTGTACTGCAGAGCCTCTTTTCTCAGTTCGCACTTTTCCCGACTGTGTGCATTCTTTCCAATATTTAGATAGGTTAAGAGAGTCAATTTGACTTCAGTTATACATCATTTTAAAGCTTAAAGTCTGCTCTGTCAGAAAATGCTTTAAGCTAAAATTTCATGTCTGGCGACTTTGTGTTCGTTTTGTGATGCAGGGTCACATATATAGTCCTAGAGATTGCCTCAATCCAGTCTTGTAATATGCATGGATTTCTAAACATGAGTTATCACACTACATCTGTAAATAAACGTGCTTGTGTTCTGGTACATCATTTCTCAAGGCTCTCAAGATGTGATGCATTGGATTTCAGTGTAAGGTGCAGTATTGGTTGAAAGTGTTGTATGGCAATGCAACTAGGATGACAACCATGTTCTTTTCAAGAAGTCGACTCGTCGAGTAGTCTTTGCGCGCGTTTTCGAGAGGGCTTTGCTATTACGTGGGACAACTGATTATCTGGACCGACGTCCGACTTAGTTCTTCCAGAACGGACGTCGGAGAACGAAGTAGAGTACTTTAGAAGTGACAAATACGTCTCATGGGCGTCACCAGGGGGGGGGGGGGGGGGGGATGCGTTGGGTGCGAACGCACCCCCCTTCAGATCCTTAAAAAAAAAAAAAAAAAATCAGTCTGCGAGCGACCTCAGCGCCGGACGCTAAATAATTATTCTTCTCTATCATTTTTATATTTTGCACAAGGGAGAAAAAAAAAATCGTCGGCAAAAACAAAACAATTCGCACCCCTGGTTCTGGCAGCACTGATTTTATACATATCTACTAGTATTCTACAGTGTTTACTATTTATCGACCGTATACTGTACATCCGTACGATACGGAGCACTTATACACGTTTGCATGTACGTGTGCTACGTATACAAGTATGTAGGGTCTATGTACGTTACTTCTAACCAATCCATATTGCCAGCCTATTGCAAGAGCGAGCCTTGGCATCATTAAAACAAAAAATGAAAAAACAAAGGAGGAGCAAGCATATCATTTTGCCCACCCCCCTCCATAATTCCAGAGAGGAGAACATTTTTTTATCTTGTTTTTTCTTGACAGAAAAACAAAAAGTTACCCCCATACAAATATTGGAGGGGCAAACATATTCTAATTTTGCCCCCTCCCCCTCATAATTGATAATTCCCGAAATGAGATTTTCTTGCTTTTGAAAGAAAACACAAATGTTGCCCCCATAAAAATATTGGAAGGCAAGCGCACCACTTGCCCCACCCTACATAATCATAATTCCCGCGGTGGAAAGATTTTCTTGCATTTTTGTTACAAACCAAGGAATCTGTCTAATTATTTCACCCAAAAGCAGTGGCGTTACCAGGGGGGGGGGGGGGGTACGCCCCATCTCAATCCGCTGGTAAAAAAAAAAAGACTTACCAAAATAGTAATTGAAGTGTTAGTAAACTGCTTTTGAATGAAAGGGTGATCAAGAAATAAGATATTTTTCTATGATTTCTTTTAACCATAATTGAATAGGTATATAGTGTGAAACATTGTTCAAAAAGCCCGGACCCTACAAAAGATTGTAATTCAGCGTGATTCCTGGTTGGCATTCTGCATAATAAGCAGGTTGTGCGCAGTGTACTCAGAACATCCGAACGAAGAATCGCTACAATGTTGCGCAATGTGATGTAGAATGTACACCTTTGTACCTTACGCTTCGTTATATCAAAGCTAGATCATTGATTTTGCAGTGTTGCTTTACATACTAGTCTATATAAAAATGTTTTGCAATGCCAATGAAAAGACATGACTTAGGCTAATTCCTAACTTTTCCATGTACATATAATACACACGCACAAACAAACACGCACAATTAGCTTAGGGGATGCTCTAAAGTGCAGTTTTTGGACATCCTTCCTAGTCTGGGTGCCAGAAGCTGAACCTTGTTTTACCGTCCACCCAATGTTTTTTGATGGTTTTAACCTATTTTGGGGGTGCTGAATCCGAATCTGGATGATGCAACTCTTGCATCCTTGAGGGTTTTGAGATATTCAAGATGGCCGCCAAAATGGCCGCCCAAACCGGAAATTCCCATGTATTTCCTTCTAAATGGCGAGAAATTGAAAATAATTGATGGTTTTACCCTATTTCGAGGGTGCTGAATCCGAATCTGGATGATGCAACTCTTGCATCATTGAGGATTTTAAGATATTCAAGATGGCCGCCAAAATGGCCGCCCAAACCGGAAATTCCCATGTATTTCCTTCTAAATGGCGAGAAATTGAAAACAATTGATGGTTTTACCCTATTTCGAGGGTGCTGAATCCGAATCTGGATGATGCAACTCTTGCATCCATGAAGTTTTTGAGATATTCAAGATGGCCGCCAAAATGGCCGCCAATTAAAACCGGAAATTCCCATGTATTTCCTTCTAAATGGTGAGAAATTGAAAACAATTGATGGTTCAACCCTAATTCGAGGGTACTGAATCCGAATCTGGATGGTGCAACTCTTGCATCCTTGAGGGTTTTGAGATTTTCAAGATGGCCGCCAAAATGGCCGCCAATTAGAACCGGAAATTCCCATGTATTTCCTTCCAAATGGTGAGAAATTGGAAACAATTGATGGTTCTACCCTATTTCGAGGGTACTGAATCCGAATCTGGATGATGCAACTCTTGCATCCATGAAGTTTTTGAAATATTCAAGATGGCCGCCAAAATGGCCGCCAAAATGGCCGCCAATTAAAACCGGAAATTCCCATGTATTTCCTTCTAAATGGTGAGAAATTGGAAACAATTTACGGTTCTACCCTATTTCCAGGGTGCTGAATCCGAATCTTGATGATGCAACTCTTGCATCCGTGAAGTTTTTGAGATATTCAAGGTGGCCGCCAAAATGGCCGCCAATTAAAACCGGAAAATCACATGTGTTTCATTCTAAATGGTGAGAAATTGAAAACAATTGATGGTTCAACCCTAATTCGAGGGTGCTGAATCCGAATCTGGATGATGCAACTCCTGCATTGTTGAAGATTTTGAGATATTCAAGATGGCCGTTAAAATGGTCGCCCAAAACGGAAGTTCCCATGTATTTCCTTCTAAATGGTGACAATTTGAAAGCAATTGGTGGTTTTTTATCTTATTTTGAGTGTGCTGAATCCGAAGCTGCAGGATACAACTTTTGCATCCTTAACGGTTTAGAGATGGTAAAGATGGTCGAAAAAAATGACCGCCAAAAACGGAAATTCATAGGTAGACCCCCTATGTCCTTCTAAATGGTGTAAAATATAAAATAGTTGGTGGTTTTACCCTATTTTGAGTTTGCTGAATTTGAAGCTCCAGGATACAGCTCTTGCTTCCTTGCTTCCTTCTAAATGGTGTAAAATTGAAAACAATTGACGGTTTTACTCTATTTTGAAGGTGCTGAATCCGAACCTGGTTGATGCAACTTTCGTGTTCTTTTTTAGGGTTTTGAGATGTCCAAGATGACCACCAAAATAACTGTCAAAAATTGGAAAATTTTAGACCCTATTCAGCACCGTGACTCTCGAAACTTGGTTGTTTAAATTTGTCCATTCTTTACGGTTTTTAGACGTCCAAGATGACAGCCAAAATAAGTGGCAGAAATTCCAATGTTAATATATTTTTTCTTAATGGTGAAAATTTTAAAATAAATTGATGGTTTTACCCTATTTCGAGGGTGCTGAAGGTCTTTGAAGGTTTTGAGACATCTATAAATGTCCTGTATAAGCGGAAACTCCTTAACATTTTCTTATACTTAAATGGTGAAGTCTTGTGCTCTAACGCGAAGCGGGGGATTAAACCCAGGGTGAAAAGCAATAATTCGTATTCTTACATTAAACTCAGTTAAGCGGATTTGTCAAATCAGCCGAAAGTTTTTGGCATCCAAAATGACTGTCACAATGATATTGTGATATACTGAGATATTCCGATATGTCTCAAACGGAACTTTAACACGTACTGGAAAAAAAGAGTGATATTGACATCATACTGAAACGTACAAACACAAAGATACGACTGAAAATTCCTTTATGCTTAATTGTTATAAAATAATGCTTGTAGTCGCCAATATGGCTTAACAGATGTGAAGTTAATCCTTTTCGGCTATCAATAGAGTAAAATTGAATTATAACATGCTGGTATTTGGTATTGAAACTTGTCTTGTATTCTGACGAGTCTCGCCTCGTATTTTTATGAAACTTGTCTCATATTTTGATTGCGTCATTGGAAATGGTTGCATCCATGACCACTATAGTAGATATCAATAAGGGTAATTTCAAAAGCACTCTGCGCGATTATGATATTCGTAAGTATAACCTGGATTATCAACTATTACCTTACATGTTGTTGTTTGGTTTTTTATTCAGTTTTTTTAAACAACGCGTTACCTGTGATTTGTCCATCCCCTCTTGTGTGTTTGTAATATATGTATATATATATATATATATATATATATATATATATATATATATACACACATATATATATACATAATGTAACATCATATTGCCGAAAAAAATAATGAAGCATAACTATAAAAATGTCCAACTCGTGTCTCCAATATTGTCATCAAGACCACCAATATAAACCAATTAACCAATTTGAGTGTTCATGGATGAAGAGATTTGAACTGCTCATGGATTAAAACAGGTAATGTTGAGTAATTTTAGTAAACTTCTCTACATCACTATCACAATATGATTTAGATGAACCGCTTGCACACTTGTATCGTACCAACTCAAAGATATCCGGTAGAGCTGGTTTCACTGCACATACAGCAATTTCAAACTGTTCCATCGACGAAAACCTGAAATCTTTCAGTCAACACCAAGATAGGGTAAAACCATCAATTGTTATTAATTTCTCACCATTTATAAGAAGGAAATACATAAGAATTTCCGTTTTGGCGGCCATTTTGGCAGCCATCTTCAATATCTCAAGGTGAATCATCCAGATTCGGATTCAGGGTAAAACCATCAATTGTTTTCTATTTCTCATCATTTAAAAGCTAATTATTCATAGAAATTTCCGGTTTTAATTGGCGGCCATTTTGGCTGCCATTTTGGCGGCCATCTTGAATATCTCAATACTCTCAAGGATGCAAGGGTTGCATCATCCAGATTCGGATTCAGCACCCTTGAAATAGGGTAGAACCATCAATTGTTTTCAATTTTTCCTCATTTAGAAGGAAATACATGGGAATTTCCGGTTTTGACGGCCATTTTGGCGGCCATCTTGAATATCTCACAACCCTCAAGGATGCAGGAGTTACATCATCCTGATTCGGATTCAGTACCACCGAGCTATGGTAAAACCATTAATTGTTTTCAATTTCTCACCATTTAGAAGGAAATATATAGGAATTTCCGGTTTCGGCAGCCATTTTGGCGGCCATCTTGAATATCTCAAAATCTTCAAGGATGCAACAGTTGCATCATCCAGATTCGGATTCGGCACCCTCAAAATAGGGTAAAACCATCAATTGTTTTCAATTTCTCACCATCTAGAAGGAAATACATGGGAATTTCCGGTTTGGGCGGCCATTTTGGCTGCCATCTTGAATATCTCAAAACCCTCAAGGATGCAATAGTTGCATCATCCAGATTCGGAATCAGCACCCCCGAAATAGGGTAGAACCATCAAAAAACATTGGGTGGACGGTAAAACAAGGTTAGGCCCAAAAAGTGGCTTTGGCACCCAGACTATCCCCCGCTTGGTCACTTCGACGCCACCTCGCTGGTCATACCTCCCCCAGTCATGAACATAAACCCACATCCTTGACTACCAGTGGCGGATCCATTTCCAAAGCGAAAAAAAAAATAATAATATAGCTTCAAACGGCAGTTTTTGGACTGTAAAATGTCAACATTTTCAAGCTCGCTCGCTCGCTCGCTCGCATGTAATTGTTATGCAATTCTCCTCATGCTGCTGCCAGTAATTGCCGGCAGTTGCACATGGTGCACCCCCCCCCCCAATTAATTTCCAAAGCGAAAAAATATAGCTACAAACGGCAGTTTCGGGACTGTAAAATGTCAAAATTTTCAAGCTCGCTCGCTCCGCTCGCTCGCATTTAAATTCTCCTCATATTGCTGCCAGTAATTGCCAGCAGTTGCGCTCGGTGCGCCCCCAGTTTTGGGACGGTAAAATGTACAATTTTCAAGGTCGCTCGTTCCGCTCGCTCTAATGTAATCATTATGCTCTCCTGATATTGCTGCAAGTATTTGCCAGCAGTTGCGCCCGATGCGCCCCCTTAAATTCTAACGCGAAGAAATATAGCTACAAACGGCAGTTTGTTTTTTACTGTAAAATGTCAAAATTTTCAAGCTCGCTCTCATTTAATTGTTATGCAATTCTCCCGATGTTACTGTCAGTAATTACCGGCAGTTGTGCCCGGTGCGTCCGACCACCCCCCAACCCCTCTCCTTTATTTCCAATGCGAAAAAATATGGCTCCAAATGGCATTTTTGGGACTGTAAAATGTCAAATTTTCAAGCTCGCTCGTTCCGCTCGCTCGAATGTAATCATTATGCTCTCCTGATATTGCTGCCAGTATTTGCCAGCAGTTGCGCCCGCCCCTCCCCCCCCCCCCGCCGTTCCTCGCGATGTATCGCAATCGGAAAAAGCTATCGCCGCGACGTTTCATGACTTTTTTTCTTTACAGTCTCCCGCATCTTTCGACACCAAATTTGCGACGCTCGGGCGCGCGGTTCCGAAGTTACGTATAAATAATTATGTACATGCATGTCAGACCAAAAATTGCTCAAAAACGTGAATTCGTGTACAATTTCAATGCAAACTGTGCTTACAGGCAAATTTCATAAAAGCATGATTATTTGGGTGTTTTATTGATTAGAATCAATGAATAACATATTTTCTTGATCGGAGCGATGGCGTCGTCGCGGACAAATCTCATCGAAAAAGCAATGAAAAAAATAAAGTCTGAAAAACAAAGAAATACATAAGAAATTGTAAAAAACAATAAAATACTTAAGATTTTTTTTTTCGGAAATCACATTTTTTTTTATTACACTTATTACATTTATTATTATTAAAAAGAATATTTACACACAAAAAATGTGCCTGTTTTTGAGCTTTATTTTGTGATTTATACCAAATGTGACCGTGCACCTCAAAACGAACATAAAGTCGCACACACTGATTTCGCGTGAGGACTGAAAATATTCAAAAGTGAAATGCGTCAACCTAGCCGAACTTGACTTTTTCATATTTTCTGAAAGAGCGGGTCTTCTTTTACATTATGCTAAAATTTGGTATCATAAAACGGGCAGGAAAGTGTGTTTTTTAACAGTTTATCTCGAACATTTTTGGAAGAATAGTGTGATTAGGTGTGTCTTTAGAATCCCTTTTTCATTTCTGAAAAACCTTGTCCACACTCTTCACTTTCAACTCTAATAACTTTTGAAAGGATAATGCTACTGCTTTTGAAGTTGGCATTAATTATGGACAGAATGTGTTGATGAGGCCTGCTTAATATCAGTTTAATCAGATAATCCCTTCATTGTTGTTACTCTGGTGGTTTACTTCCTGTTTTTGTCCCATTCATCGCACAGCCAACACGTTCTGGTAAAGATTAAGCGCTTGAATAGACACTGTACTTCAGAGCCTCTTTTCTCAGTTCACACTTTTCCTGAGTTTGTGCTTTCTTTCCAATATTTTAGATAGGTTAGGAGAGTCCATTTGATTTGAGTTATACATAATCTTAAAGCTTAATGTCTGCTCTTTCAGAATATGGTCTTAACTAAAAATTCATGTCTGGCGACTTTTTGTTTGTTTGAGGTGCAGGGTCACAAATAGTCTGATTTCAGGCATCATTATGCATAGATTAGCATAATTTGGCATAAATGATATTTTTTTTTCAAAAATTAACTTTAAGGTATTTCAGATTGCATCATAGGCAATGTGTGTGCCAATTTTTGTCACGATCGCGCTATCGACGGCCGAGATCTGGAGGGGGGTTGCCTGGGAGCCCCCCCCCCCCCCCCCCCCCCCCCGCGCTCTATACCTAAATAGCCCGGCCTATTTAGGGTTAAATTCTAACGCGAAGAAATATTGCTACAAACGGCAGTTTGTTTGTTTTTTACTGTAAAATGTCACAATTTTCAAGCTCGCTCGCTCCCTCGCTTGCATTTAATTGTTATGTAATTCTCCCGATGTTGCTGCCAGTAATTGCCCGCAGTTGCGCCCGGTGCTCCCCCACCCCCTCTCCTTTATTTCCCAAGCGAAAAAATATGGCTCCAAATGGCAGTTTTTGGACTGTAAAATGTTAACATTTCCAAGGTCGCTCTCTTTGCTCGCTCGCATTTAATTATCATGCCATTTACCTGATGTTGCTGCCAGTAATTTCCAGCAGTTGCACCCGGTGCGCCCCCCCCCTTAATTTCACATAGCAAAAAAAAAAAAAAAAAAAAAATATGGCTACAAACAGCAGTTTTTGGACTATATTCAAGCTCGCTCGCATGTAATCCTTATGCCATTATCCTGATATCGCTGCCAGTAATTTGTCGTTTCACACCGTCATTCCATAATCCATTCATAGGGGGTACAACCCCCCCCCCCCGGCACTTGTACACCCTACCCCCTCCCTTGCTCGCTCCCTCGCATACTAACCCCCCCCCCCTCCCCCCCCCAAAAAAAAAAAAAATAAAAAAAAAAATGAAATCCTATCTACGCCGGTGCCCTTTCCCCGCTTGGTTTCCCTAAAAAAAAAAAAAAAAAAAACAGTAAAAGTCTAGGGATTGAGAGCTTCCTATATTCCAAATGTCTGTCAAAAAAATCTCGTAAACAATTTGTGTCAAAACGCATCCCTTGAAACAAAGCTGGTGACGCCCCTGCGTCTGACTTATTACTTCCAGAACAGACGGCAGAAAACAAGGTACAGTAATTTGGAAATAATAAGTAGGAACGATGTACCTTCAATACAACTTCCACATCAACAGCAAAGCAAAGATTCACATTTTCTATGCAACTTTACGCATCGAATTTCAAGGGTAACCAAAATTTATAAAGGTTACACAGATTTGAAAAAAAGAAAAACCAGAATGTTCTCCCTATGCATAACCTTGCTGCTGTCCTAGAATAATCTGGCACACAACGGATTTACATCAGTGTTCACAATTAACATTTTAACACAATGTAATTGTTCAGAAACTATGTATTACATAGCACTGATTTTGATAAAAAAGAAAACAATACCTAAATAGTATACAATTATATTGGAGGTAATATCAAAATTATAATAAATCATTTTCATTATAAAGTTCAAGAGATATATCTTAGGTTTAGTAAGGTTTCAGAATTAGCTCTGTTTCCAACGTTCTACAAAATCTTAATCTTGCACAAGGCTCAGTTGGTGTGTATGGTAGTGTGTAATTATTTTTTTCCAGCAATGGTGTTGATGGGGATGGGATACAACGTCAAGGGGTCCTAGGTTATTGACAATGCCCTGCCTTATTTAGCAGCAAAATTAAGCAATGTGCACAGCTAATGCCCCACTTCTCCCTTGCTGACCAATAAATTGAATGAATGATTGCTATTGGATATAAGGGTTCAATCAATTTTCAAATGCTTCAAATGTTTTGGATCCATCGAGAATGGGGGGGGGGCATTATGCCTAAACGGTTATAGATGGGGAGGGGTCACAATATCTTACCAAATGATTTCGCTCTTCCCTTTTCTCCTTTTTTTTTTTCTCTCAGGAACTTAATCTCATGATTTCTTTTCTATTTCTTTGTTAATAGTATTATTACATTTTGTGTTGCTACTTTCTCTCTGTGAATTCTCCCTTCACGTGGGACTCCATGAAAGTCGAATAATTTCTCCAGTCTCTCCGCCGCTTCATCTATAGTTTGTCTCCTGCTTTTGATTCCTGATCTTTTTCTTGCGATGGTTTGTTTTGTCAATGAATTCTCCTTCATCTTCCTCCATTGCTTGATCGAAATGTGATGATTTTTTCAAGATATTTGTTTGAATTGCGTGGTGATTTTTAGCAAAAAGCCAAAGGCCAACTTCTATTGTTTAAAAATTAGGTCAGTAGAAAATGGCAGAGGGTCAAATCAATGCTGCTCTCTAATTGGTCAATTTCCCAATGTTGTAATTGTAGTGGATGTAGTACCTTTTGAAACCCAACTAAAATTAATTTAACGGATAGTACCTTTTGAAACCGAACTGATTTTTAAATGAAACGTTTAAACACTTTCTATTTGAAAATTCTATTTTTGTTAGTATACGAGTAAAGAAGTCATATAAATGAGTACACCAAGACCAGAAAGTGGATTTTGATGGAAAATGGATGTATAGTACCTTTTGCAACTGAGCTCTTCATAAATTATATGGGTTTTGAAAAAGTCAATTTGAATTGCGTAATACATTATTTCAAAGCTTTAATAGTGTAAGACCCAAAATTGTGTCTATCTCCCCACTCCTCACTTCCCCACTGTAGATGTCCTTGCAGTGCATTATGACGCAGGACGCACTGGTTTATTTGGAAAGTGGTCAGTCCCCACTGACCCATGCCACCCACCGATTATGAGCCCCTTTGTTTAGACTTCTCCCTAAAACACTTGACCAGCACATTCCTTTGTGCTGACGACCACTACTACAGAATAGTGAGTTCATTCATAAACTCTCATGACCAAATATGGTATATGAACTTTCCCCTTCCCAAATTTGGATTGCCTTCTAAGAAACATCCTGCATATGTATTAGTAAACAATAATCTCCCCTTTCATTTTATGCAAAGTGTCAATAATAATGTATTCACAAGTTTAAGTATAAAATGTCCCTGCAAATCCATACTCTTAGTTCTTGTTCAGCCAAACTTACACTGGTTCGGCCAGGCCTCTTGCCACCCGGCAGAGGGATATCAGTGATACACTCCAGCCCCGATTGGGAGCATACCAGGGAGTGCCAAGTGTTCATATATTGAGATTGTACTTTCACCAAGTTCCTGTATTACTACAAATAAAGTATACATTCTGGCTGAACTGTACTTTCCTTCGCGTCTCTTCGTCATCATTATCATTGTGGCATCCAGCTGAGACTGTCATCGCACATTCTACTGAACTGTTATACGTTTCTAGTAACACTCAGTTATACAAGTGTTACGAGTGGTGACTTTGCATTATTATTACCGTCGTGATCCTGATACTTATACTCCAGTGACACTCGCCTACAAAGTCCACGCTTACCACAATCAATCCAAAAACATTAACCCGTTGAGGACGAGTCCCGAGTATACTCGGGCAGGTGTCTATGGGAAATGCGTGTTGTAGCAAAATCAAACCGTCCTCAACGGGTTAACAGTGTTACAGTGGTGGCAGCGGTAAAGCGGAGCCATCTACCCGCTCGACGTTCCTCTTGGTGGCAGCAGCAAAACGGTGACCTGCAACCCGTTGGCGTGATTGACTACTCGTCGTGCTGCTGTTCATCCGGATGTCAACTTATATGAGCCTGGTACATGTGTATGTTTCGTGCATATTGTACAATAATTGTACGATAATTTTTGAACGCTTTGCTGCTGTTGACTAACTCAGGTTAGTCAGTGTTCCCGTCTACTCTGTCTGTGTTTCCTGTTGAACTCCCCCTGGTCATCTCTTCTCATCGACTTTCTGGGATCCTGTTCATCTTCTTCCTGTCTACCTTCGGCTTCTACCTGATGATCTTCTGTACCTGACGATCTTCTGTCAACCCATCATCTTCCCTCTACTGTGGTCATCCTCCTCATCCTGTCTCTGGACTTGTGCTACCTGAAGCTGCGCCTGCAAGGAAGCTGCCTTCGTGGGCTCCTCAACACAGCCTTCCCGGCAAACCTCGCCTGTTCATCTGTCACTTCTCTCCAGATTGTTAAGTCTACTTTCGAACTTTATTTTCCCTCTTTCTATATTATTTCTATTGTAAGAATTATATTGCATTTTTTGTGTGTATAAGACCTTATGCTCTATTTTAAGTTTTTATGTTAGCTGTCATTATCACTGCATTTCATGATTTCTACATATATAGGTATAGGTATTGTGATAGCTTTTAGTAGTAGGCCTATATCATATAGTTGCTTTCTTTGCTACCTCTCTTTGTAGCTATTGTTTTTTATTGTGTGCTGTCGGCTGACGCTTTACCAAGCGAATTACATTTTATCTTATAGCTCATACTTTTCACTGCGTAGTAGTGCCCCTCATTTCCCTTCAGTGTCCTGTTTCATTCTCTCAGTCTTATATCTCATGGCACTTCTCTCTTCTTTGCTATTTTTCCCCTCATTGTTACTCTAGACATTTGGTTATATCAATTCTGTACATTGATATTCCTTCTTTTCCACATACTTTTTTTTTTTTCAGCACAATGTATTCTTCCCGGGATCATAATTACTCTCGAGATCGATCTCACAGTTTTCGACCTCATTCACCCTCCTATCATTCCTATCGCTCCCCCTATCACTCCCGTTCTCCCTCCCCGGAGCACTATTCATCCTACTCTCGTTCTCATTCACACTATCGTCCTCGTTCTCCTTCTCCTGGCTATAGTTCTTCCCCTTCCCGACATCATCGCTATGATCACTCGCGTTCTCCTTCCCCTGATCGTTACTTTAACTACTATAACCGCTCCAGAAAGCTTTCTTCTCCACCCCCGCCTCCTTCTCCTGGTGGTCATTCCAAAGGTGGTCATGACGATTTACCTGTATCTTCATTTTTCCCTTCAACAATAGACAGAGGTCATAATCCATCCCCTCCCTCATCTCCATCACCAGCTGTACCGATTGAAGTAGCTTCACTCCCGTCATCGACACCAGCATGTGCCGATTCATCGTCAATTTCATCTCCTCCCTCTCCTCCCGCTCCTCCTACTGACGTTGCCTCCTTTTTTAGTGTTCTGTTAGAACATGGTGTACGCCTTCATCAGGCTCAGCACCAGAATCCAATCATCCGGCAGGTCACTGCCTGGATCCGTTCTGGATATGTACCCCCAAAATCGGCCATCCCTCATTACGAGGAATGCTTGTTCAAGTTCCGGCATCAGTTTGAGCGTTTCGTAATTCGTGATGGATTGTTGTGTCGGCGAAAGAGACATCCCTCTGGGATAATGATAGAACAGGTTGTCATTCCCTATTCTGTGATCCCTACTGTCCTGTCTGTCATGCATACTTCCATGTCAGCTCTTCACTTCGGTACAGCCAAGACAATTGAGCTTATCGAAGGGTTCTGCTACTGGCATGGGATGCGCAAAGACATTGCAGACCTCTGCTCTCACTGTGAGGCTTGTAATTCATATCGCACCTCAGTTTTTCCGCCTCCCTCACTACCACAAACATGTGCAGTGATTTCCCATCCCTCATCCCCACCTCCCCCAACTCCAATCCGATCACTGAAGTGCACTCTTCCCATCTCTAGCCCACTTTCCCCTCTTTCTATTGACTGCAACATTCTTCACCTTGACTCTGACTCCGACGCCCCTACATCATCTTCCACTGGGACTGATTCGGACAGTTCCACCCCTCTCTCAGTCTTGACCTCATCTGACCCCGTTGCAACTTCACACACACCACATGATTACGCAACAACCCTCCTCCACCGTTTGCACTCAGCATTTGACATGTTTGAGCATGCCGACGCAAAGACCGAACGAGCGCGACACTCACAAAAAGCGCATTACCACAGAACCACACGTTTCACCCCGTACGAAGTAGGAGACAAAGTGCTTGTAACTGTTCGAACTCGTGACACGCTCTCTGCAAAATGGAAAGGCCCCTATCGCGTAATGCGAAAAGATGACAATGGCATTCTATACCACCTCTCAGATCTGTCTAATTCTAGCTCTACCCCTAAAGTTCTCCACTACAACCGCCTCAAACCCTATCTTGAGCCCAAATCACAACCCGCGCCCCCTTTCACTCCCAACCCGCCCTCTCCACCTACATCTGAGGAACAAGTTGTTTTTCACACACCTGTGTTTCCATTTCCTACCTACTCGTCTTCTCAACCAACTGCTGAAGCTCCATCTCCTCCTCCTCCTTCTCCTCCTCCTCTTCCACCTTCCCATGATGCCCATGCCCGGAATCATGACCCTCACATCCACACTCGTAGTGGTAGGTTAATTAAGAGACCTGATTTTTATGGTATTCCCCTTTACTGAGATAATTACACGTGGACAATGACTGTACTACGTTATTAGTTACGATAATAATGATGTAATTCTAATGCTGATGCCTAGTTATAGGATACGTTTATCCTAAAAGAAATTGATTTTGCCTATATATTGTTATGTCTCTTTATGCCTGCTGACATTATGTGATGGTTAATCTTGTTTTAACTAGCATTTCCTGACTAGGTGAAAGCTGACATCACCACTTTCAAAGTTTTTCATACAACAGGTTAAGTCCTTATTGTATGATCATAATGTTACACAGCCGACAGTTGTTACGATAACTTTAGGTGTACTTGAATTACACTGATATTTTATGTTTAATCCTTGTCTTTTATGCAATTTTGTTTACTGTAATCAGTCGATTACACTGTTATGATTTGTACTTGTATCATGCCTCTATGTTTAATTATGTTTCCAGTATCAGTCAGTCAATCATTTTAATCACCACTTTTACTCAGTTTGCCGATTTTGATTACTTTTGTTAAGTTAATCACATCTATGTGTGTTCGAGTATACGCTTTTGAAATTACAATTTGTACATTCCCTTGCAATATTTAAGACTAATGTTTGTTTAAATTTTTTTATATGAAACGAGGACGTTTCTTTTTGAAATGCCGGACGAATGTAAGACCCAAAATTGTGTCTATCTCCCCACTCCTCACTTCCCCACTGTAGATGTCCTTGCAGTGCATTATGACGCAGGACGCACTGGTTTATTTGGAAAGTGGTCAGTCCCCACTGACCCATGCCACCCACCGATTATGAGCCCCTTTGTTTAGACTTCTCCCTAAAACACTTGACCAGCACATTCCTTTGTGCTGACGACCACTACTACAGAATAGTGAGTTCATTCATAAACTCTCATGACCAAATATGGTATATGAACTTTCCCCTTCCCAAATTTGGATTGCCTTCTAAGAAACATCCTGCATATGTATTAGTAAACAATAATCTCCCCTTTCATTTTATGCAAAGTGTCAATAATAATGTATTCACAAGTTTAAGTATAAAATGTCCCTGCAAATCCATACTCTTAGTTCTTGTTCAGCCAAACTTACACTGGTTCGGCCAGGCCTCTTGCCACCCGGCAGAGGGATATCAGTGATACACTCCAGCCCCGATTGGGAGCATACCAGGGAGTGCCAAGTGTTCATATATTGAGATTGTACTTTCACCAAGTTCCTGTATTACTACAAATAAAGTATACATTCTGGCTGAACTGTACTTTCCTTCGCGTCTCTTCGTCATCATTATCATTGTGGCATCCAGCTGAGACTGTCATCGCACATTCTACTGAACTGTTATACGTTTCTAGTAACACTCAGTTATACAAGTGTTACGAGTGGTGACTTTGCATTATTATTACCGTCGTGATCCTGATACTTATACTCCAGTGACACTCGCCTACAAAGTCCACGCTTACCACAATCAATCCAAAAACATTAACAGTGTTACAGTGGTGGCAGCGGTAAAGCGGAGCCATCTACCCGCTCGACGTTCCTCTTGGTGGCAGCAGCAAAACGGTGACCTGCAACCCGTTGGCGTGATTGACTACTCGTCGTGCTGCTGTTCATCCGGATGTCAACTTATATGAGCCTGGTACATGTGTATGTTTCGTGCATATTGTACAATAATTGTACGATAATTTTTGAACGCTTTGCTGCTGTTGACTAACTCAGGTTAGTCAGTGATCCCGTCTACTCTGTCTGTGTTTCCTGTTGAACTCCCCCTGGTCATCTCTTCTCATCGACTTTCTGGGATCCTGTTCATCTTCTTCCTGTCTACCTTCGGCTTCTACCTGATGATCTTCTGTACCTGACGATCTTCTGTCAACCCATCATCTTCCCTCTACTGTGGTCATCCTCCTCATCCTGTCTCTGGACTTGTGCTACCTGAAGCTGCGCCTGCAAGGAAGCTGCCTTCGTGGGCTCCTCAACACAGCCTTCGCGGCAAACCTCGCCTGTTCATCTGTCACTTCTCTCCAGATTGTTAAGTCTACTTTCGAACTTTATTTTCCCTCTTTCTATATTATTTCTATTGTAAGAATTATATTGCATTTTTTGTGTGTATAAGACCTTATGCTCTATTTTAAGTTTTTATGTTAGCTGTCATTATCACTGCATTTCATGATTTCTACATATATAGGTATAGGTATTGTGATAGCTTTTAGTAGTAGGCCTATATCATATAGTTGCTTTCTTTGCTACCTCTCTTTGTAGCTATTGTTTTTTATTGTGTGCTGTCGGCTGACGCTTTACCAAGCGAATTACATTTTATCTTATAGCTCATACTTTTCACTGCGTAGTAGTGCCCCTCATTTCCCTTCAGTGTCCTGTTTCATTCTCTCAGTCTTATATCTCATGGCACTTCTTTCTTCTTTGCTATTTTTCCCCTCATTGTTACTCTAGACATTTGGTTATATCAATTCTGTACATTGATATTCCTTCTTTTCCACATACTTTTTTTTTTTCAGCACAATGTATTCTTCCCGGGATCATAATTACTCTCGAGATCGATCTCACAGTTTTCGACCTCATTCACCCTCCTATCATTCCTATCGCTCCCCCTATCACTCCCGTTCTCCCTCCCCGGAGCACTATTCATCCTACTCTCGTTCTCATTCACACTATCGTCCTCGTTCTCCTTCTCCTGGCTATAGTTCTTCCCCTTCCCGACATCATCGCTATGATCACTCGCGTTCTCCTTCCCCTGATCGTTACTTTAACTACTATAACCGCTCCAGAAAGCTTTCTTCTCCACCCCCGCCTCCTTCTCCTGGTGGTCATTCCAAAGGTGGTCATGACGATTTACCTGTATCTTCATTTTTCCCTTCAACAATAGACAGAGGTCATAATCCATCCCCTCCCTCATCTCCATCACCAGCTGTACCGATTGAAGTAGCTTCACTCCCGTCATCGACACCAGCATGTGCCGATTCATCGTCAATTTCATCTCCTCCCTCTCCTCCCGCTCCTCCTACTGACGTTGCCTCCTTTTTTAGTGTTCTGTTAGAACATGGTGTACGCCTTCATCAGGCTCAGCACCAGAATCCAATCATCCGGCAGGTCACTGCCTGGATCCGTTCTGGATATGTACCCCCAAAATCGGCCATCCCTCATTACGAGGAATGCTTGTTCAAGTTCCGGCATCAGTTTGAGCGTTTCGTAATTCGTGATGGATTGTTGTGTCGGCGAAAGAGACATCCCTCTGGGATAATGATAGAACAGGTTGTCATTCCCTATTCTGTGATCCCTACTGTCCTGTCTGTCATGCATAATTCCATGTCAGCTCTTCACTTCGGTACAGCCAAGACAATTGAGCTTATCGAAGGGTTCTGCTACTGGCATGGGATGCGCAAAGACATTGCAGACCTCTGCTCTCACTGTGAAAAATATATAAAATGAAATATTAAGTATTACTGAAGTGATACATGTACCCATGTCTAAAATAAATGAAGAGAAAATTCAATCATCTAACCGTTATTCTGAGTTCTAAGATTTAGCAAATACGCGTACTGGTACGCGTGGCCGTGTGCATAGATGAGATGATTGTGTCAGTAGTTACTTAGATAAGATGGAGGGCACAAGACATGATGAAAACGTCACACAGAGTTACTATTCTGAGTTTATTGTCAAATATCGACGAACGCATTTACAAGACCAAAGTTACTGCGGTGCTCATTTCAGAAACTCTGTCTATAAAGTCCGAAAGCGACTGAAGTTTCTCCGATCAGGACCGCGCATGCGACTCAGAACCAACTCTTTAACTCCGAAAACAACTCTAAAACAAAACTCTGATCCAACTGACCATAACAGTGAAAACAGGAGTATCTATAACAGCGGTTTGACCTCTCTAAGGCCAGCGTCTAGTCCTCGTCTTACGTAACTCAGGATCGCATATCATAACAGCGATGTCGAGCGACGTAGGACGAAGGTCGCACGCGACCGGACCACATCAAAGGGGAGAGAGTGAGATTATAGGCAAGGCCGCAGAGCATGTGTCCTTTCCAGAGCTTGCTCGGAGGGACTCAGATATTTACGAGCAAAAGAGTGAAAGCAGACAGCTTGGACAGTTCGAAGACAGAAGTACAGACGTACCGGTATAACAGCAAATAAAGTCAGATTAGTGTGAGATGGGAATGTAAGCTTTGAGCGAGGACAGTAGAAAGGACATAGCGAGAACGGAATAAGGACAGAGATGCGAGGTCGAAAGCAAGGATAGGGCGAGGACAGAGATGCGAGGACGGAGACAAGGATAGAGCGAGGACAGAGATGCGAGGACGGAGAGAAGGATAGAGCGAGGACAGAGGCGAGGACGAAAGCAATTATGAACGAGCTCGGAAGAGGAGCACAGCTAATAATTCATGATTAAGTCCTAAACCAAAAAGAGAGCACCGCAGTTTACATCAAACAATACAAGAATGGAATAAATGAAAAACAATGAAAAGCAATCACAATCTAGTATCACTAACTTACACAAAATCTAGCTATTCAAATTCCGCTACACCATCCCCCTCCTCCGGAAAAATACTCGCTGCCCTCAGCGATAAAATATATAACACCAGAACATCATATCTTTATGTCTAAACAGTAATAAACCGAAACAAGAAAGATACACTCAGCACGATCGGTATTCTACAAAAATTTAAGTGCATTACGTGAAGTAGAACTGCCGAACTTGTGATGTTGACAAGTAAAGGAGAATAAAGAGACAGGCCTGAAAGACGAGGAGAACTGAGAGGATGAGAAGAGGGAGAGATCGAACACATGAGCTAGATGAAAGAGAGTTGAGAAAACATTAACACAGAAAAAAAAAATGATACAGTTTGCAATATTTACCAGTAGTTCCAGAACCACTCACCATTGTAAGCAAGATGAATTAGTATGAAAAAATGTACATATAAAAATATAAACGTATACAAATTTGAAATAGATCAACGAACATAATTTCAATCTGCAGTCCCGTAAGTTAAGAATGAACGAAAAGAAAGGCCGAAAGAAAGAGAGGGGAGAGAGGAACCAATTAACAAGAGCCAGATTCAAAAGGGACGCCAAGATGCATGATGAAGAATAACATAATGTAATTTAAGGCATAAACTCTACCAAGATTTTGTAAGTTCTTATGCGCTAAACATCAAAACAACGCCATGTACACTATATGCATATAAGAGGTTGAATCAAATACTTGGTGTACAATCGTAACAAGGAAAACATAATAATAAAAAAAGGTGGCGAGACATCAATTGCGAAATCGATAAATGAACTTAAGATATATCGACCAATACCAAAAGTGAAAGCCTATAAGAATAGCTGGAAATGTGACGCAGCACGATAGTGATGAGTAATTTAGAGATCGAAGGATTGAAAGAAACGGATAGGTTAGAGATTGAGAGGGAGAAATAAAAAAACAACCTGATTACTGACAGCAATGAAATAATGTTTAACAGCTGGCTGGACGAGTCCAGCTAGTCAGTAGTGACCTCGACTCAAGGAGATACGTAAAACGTAAATCCCTCGAGGCGTATACTATCCTACTACATAAAATTGTTTGATTATCCCATAGTTTCCTTCCACCAAATATGTCCCGCCTCGAACCATTCAAAAATATCACAAACGAATCAAGTTAGAATTAAATTGTATGGTCGAACCCGAACGAGAAGCGAAATAAAATAGTATTAATAAAAATGATTAATTTTGATTTGTAATGTCTCAACAGAATTACAACTAGCTTTCCCATCAGCATAGCATAGACTAAACAAATCAAATGGTTATAATGAACTATTTACATAAAAATCACTGTTGAAATCTTAAAAATCATTCATTCATGAGGCTGAGTAAGCACAACAAATCTAAAAACCATTTAACAGCAAAATGAACAAAGACATAATTATGGTTCGATATAACGAGTAACATCAACATCGAATAGTGGTACAAGGGATAGGTTCGCCGTGCGCAAGAAGGCCCTTAACATCGGATCACGTCTGCCATTGTTCTACAATCTGGGTTTCTTATTAAACATAGGAAAATGAAAAAAAAAAGCATGGAGCTTGTTTTTTTTTTTTGCAAGAAAATGTACTACCTTCCGCATAAATTCCTAAAAAAAAAATTTTCTTGTATTGTATTAAGTTTGCCCTTTTTTTTTGGGGGGGGGGTGGCGTACTCGCAGAGCATTAAGGGTGTCTTGGCATTCATGTGACGAATCATCGCGCGACTGCAGAACAGGCACTAATTGCTGTTCTTTAACTTAGAACACAGTGGCAATTAATAACCTACACATACACGTTAACATTATAGATCAAGATACGGTAAAAGTAATCGTACCACATCATAATACAAACAAGAAAATGAAAGTATTACGGAGATTCAAACTGGACATAGCAGCCTACATGTATATGAAAATAATCATGAACAACAAGCTAACCACACAAAAATTCCACATTGACATAAGCATCTCGTAAACATTAAAATAATCAACACAATTACAAATACGTAATCGTCATAAATGTTAAATTGTCAATGTCTCTTTTGGTCATTCAAAAGTTCATTGTCCAAAAGGAGTTCAAGCTGGCGGTAATCAGTTATTCACAGTCATTAATTTTGTTAAATTACTATCCAAGGGGATGTCCTTAAAAAAACAACAACAACTGAAAACTGCAGCCATTCCGATATTCCATTGGTTTCGTAAAAAGGTGTCGCGACGTAGTTGACAGGTAACAAATACACGATGAGAAAAAAAAAAAGAAACGATGATGACGTTCGTAGTGATGGAATATTTTCATAAAATCCCTTTGTTTCATGTCAAAATCTGCATATAACCGCGAAAATAAAACAAAAATCTTGTTCCTGTCAGGAGGGTGAAGATTATCAACATTAACGATATTCCATTAGAAGAAAAGAGAAAAAACACATGCAGCTGCACTCCCGGAGAAAAATCATATCCTGCATTGTATTCCATTAAATAGTTCCAGAAAGTATTCCATTTTCTTTTCTTTTTTTTTAAACAAAATTATGCGCATTACGCCGAATCCGGGGCTATAGATCTGGAAGCGGACGAGCTGGCCGATGGCACCGGGGTTGTGAGCAGATCCTCAAGCAATGTAGTTGCCTGTCTTATCTTGCCCTTTTGGTGTCCCATGATGTTTGCCAAGACATTTACCCCCTTCCTAAGCTCTTCTTGGAGGTGCTGAGCGTACTCCCTCACATCATCACCGCCGGCCTCTATCTTCTCCTCCAGGTTGACGACGGACTCCCGGAGGCCGGTGACTTCGCTGCGAAGGGACACCAACTCCGCTTTCAGCGTGTTCTCCATGGCGGTGATGGCCTGGAGGACTGCGCTTTCTGACGGGGCCGGAGCAGTGAGATTTGGACGTTGTACTCCCCCCTCTTCTCCCGTTTGGGTGCTATGTTTCCTTTTCCTGGGGGGCTGTGCACACCGTTGAGGGAGCGGGTTGGGTTGGAAGGCCATCCTCGCCTGGGCGGACGGGGAGTGGGAAGAGCCCAATCCTGAGGTGAGGTTGCCTCTCGTGGCCCCTCCCGTCGTGGCAGGCAGGGCTGGCGACAGAGGAGAGTATCGGAGATTCGGGTGCAGATCTGGCTTGTCTGCTCCATGAGGAATAGTCCAGGCTCCATTTCCTGTGAGTTTCTCGTCCATGAGCGGGGTACCGGGTTGATGGATTACGAAAGGGTTGCAGGAGTACAGTTGTCCATTAACATATTGGGAGTTATTATAGCTAGCCATGTCTATACTTAGTCCCAGTTAATTAATATAGAAGAAGAAGAAAACGTACTTCAGAAAAGAGACAAAAGCAAATAATCAGTTCACTCAATTCAACACTAGAAGTATCCCCAGAGTTAGAGCGAGGTGATAGGCGTCGTTCCCACTGCGAGAGTCAGAATGCGAGTGATAAGTTTAATCATGGACCCTACAACAAAATGGCTTAATAGTCCCGGGAAAAATCACGAATGCGAGACCTTCATTTTTACTACTTGTTCGGCAAAGGAATGTAGAAAAACAAAACGATTCATCTCTTGTTTTATAGCTCGAGTCTGTCAGGCTTTTTGGACTTACGAGAAGACCGACGAGGGGGTAGACTGTCCTTGACGCTAGTTTGTGTCCAAACATTACGTTGATTATTTGATACAGCAAGCATCTTGACCCTCTTTGATAGTTCCCGCGCCCATGGGGGTACATCTGTGCTAACAAATGGTTTTAGCCAGTCGTGATGCAGAACTTTCCGACGTCCTTTTGGCCGAGGTTGAATTTCGAATGTTATGTCACTGAATTTTCTCGTTACAACACAAGGCCCGATCCAGTTCGCGGCTTTTAACTTCGGGGAGAATCCCTTTTGTCTCGTAGTGTCTAGATGGTAGACTAAGTCTCCAACACTGTATGTATTAACTGAAAGCCTGGCATCGTATTCTCGCTTCTGCCTGGCCGAAGTCGCCGATAGGTGTTCTCGGGCCAGGCGGCTTGCCTCCCCCATGGTCGTTACGAGATCGACCGCGAAGTCGTCATAGTTGCCGTGTACGGCATCCGGCCGATCAATGCCTAGTGCAGTCTCAATTGGCGTTCGCACCTCACGTCCCAACATGAGAAAATTGGGGGAAAACCCCGTACTTTCATGGATGCTGCTACGATAAGCTGCAGTTAGAAGTGTTAAGTTTTCGTCCCAATTTAACTGTCGTTTATCCACGTATGATGCAATCATATTCGCGAGAGTTTGATTGAACCGCTCTATCATTCCGTTCGAAGACGGGTGATAAGGGGTGGTTCTTGTTTTATTTATTTCAAGCAATTTGCATACGTCCTGAAATAAATGTGACTCAAATGTCTTGCCCTGGTCGGAATGGATCTCGAAAGGCGTTCCAAATCGTGAGACGAACTTGCGTACGACCACGTCGGCTACAGTTCGGGCTGATTGGTCTGGAATGCCATATGCCTCGATCCACTTTGTGAATGTATCTCCGATGACAAGGACATACCTATTTCCCTTAATGCTAGTCGGGAACGGCCCCATAATGTCAATCGCCACTCGATCCATTGGCGCTCCCGAAATGTACTCAGTGAGGGGCGCCTTCGGTTTCGTTGTTGGACGCTTTCGCGCCCCGCATTTAACACAGTTAGCAATAAACAAACGTACATGTTGTTTCATATTATACCAATAAAAACTTCTTTGGAGGCGGCTATAGGTTTTCTTAACCCCGAGATGACCTGACATCACCGCGGCATGATTAGACCTAACGACGTCGTCTCGAAGTTCGGTGGGAACCACAAGCTGTAATGTCGACGTCAATTTGCTATTCGTGTCGTGACGCTTATATAGTAATCCGTCAATGATGCTCAGCTGCGTCCATGATAGCCACAAATTCCGAACTGCTGGACTCTTATTATGTACAAGTCCACGGTCGGGTCTTTCCTGTGAGTTCAACAGCCAGTCGACGACGACCCCAATGTCGGGGTCGTCCCGTTGCATAGCGATCAACTCCTCGCGGCTTACATTGTTGAATACGACTCCCTGCTGCCCGGAAACAGTACCGGTTAGGGCACCTGTGTCAGAGGTGCAGGGCAGGTTATCAGCTTCAGCAACGTCGGCTGCGTGGTGACGACGAATCCTTCCGACTCGAGATACGAACTCCGAAAACCTTATGGGCGGGGGCCATCGGATCTTTTTCACAAACTCTTTCACATCACATATTGAATACACAAAACATGATCCCATAGCGCTAACTACAAGTAATCCAAAGAGATAGCACAGTATAGTAAACAAATCACAATGCGAAATACAACATCCGATCACGACAACGAGACACGACATAATCCACATAAATAAATAAAACAGCAACCCCGTTTGGTGGTTATCACAGTTATCGGCATTTACATTATCCAAACAAGATAGGTCAATAATAGTAGATGACGGCTCCACAGCATTAATACGATGAGAAATTTTAGACGACGATCGAACATTATTCACAGAAAGAGGTCGTCTTCTTCGAAGAAATCCGACCACGCGATATGCCGCTTTCGACACACGGAACATCCACCGCAAGGGAGCTCCTCCAAAATGCTGTCCCTGTCGTAACAGTCGCAGCTATCCGGGACACATGGTAGTCGTGACATTGCGTCCGCGTTATTATGCCTTTTCCCTTCTCGATGTTCGATTTCGAAATTGAATTGCGATAAAATCTCTAGCCAGCGGGCCATCTGGTCGGTGGGTTCACGAAAAGACATTATCCATCGAAGGGATGAATGATCCGTGCGAATGAGAAATTTCCTCCCTAAAAGATAATGGCGGAAATGGCGCACAAATGAGACGACTGCTAGAAGTTCGCGACGCGTTGTGCAGTATCTCCGTTGCGTCCTCGTTAACGACCGGCTAGCGAAGGCGATTGGGCGTTCTACCTCACACTGGGCGATGTCGTCCCATTGTATTTGCGACAAAACGGCGCCAATTCCTGATGCTGAGGCGTCCGTATCAAGAATGTATGTCCCGTGATCATTCGGATAAGCCATGACGCTGTCACTCGTGAGCGCAATTTTCAATTGATTAAATGCATCGTCGCATCTATCATTCCATTCATATTCGCTTGATTTTTCCAACAGCTTGTTCAGGGGAGCGGCGATCGTCGCGAATCCACGAATGAATCGGCGGTAATAAGAACACTGTCCTAGGAAAGATCTTACTTCACTCACTGATGCTGGTGTAGGCCAGATCCGTAGCCGATCAACCTTTTCGGGGTCAGGCTTGATGCCGACCTCGCTCACGATGTGGCCCAGGTACCCGACTTCGGATCGAAACATGTGACACTTGCTTGGTTTTAGTTTAAGGCCGGCATTTCCAAGACGACAAAGTACTTCATCCAAACGCTGAATGTGTTCCTCAAATGTTGAGCTCATCACAATTATGTCGTCCAAATAGAGAATTAGGGTACGCCACTGGAGTCCCTTCATAACGAGCTCCATGGCCCGCTCAAAGGTGCTGGGGGCATTACATAGACCAAAAGGCATAGTTACATATTCATAATGGCCACTCCGGGTACTGAATGCAGTTTTTGGCCTGTCTTCCTCCTTTATCTCGACCTGCCAGTACCCGGATTGAAGATCGAGGGTTGAAAATATTTTGGCGCCTCCCAAGCAATCAAGACAGTCCTCAATCCGGGGGAGGGGGTAGGCATCCTTCCGGGTAACTTCATTTAGCTTTCGGTAGTCAACACAAGGCCGTGTTGTCCCATCGCGCTTTTTGACGTATACCAAAGGGCTCGACCAGGCACTGGTTGACTCCTTAATGATGCCAGCCTTTAGTTGAGTTTCAATTATTTTGTCTTCTTCGTCCACGACGGCACGAGGTGGACGTCGCGGACGCTGCTTTATGGGCATGGCGTCCCCTGTGTCAATGGAATGTTGAACGATAGAAGTACGTCCGAGATCTGTAGGTGAATTTGCAAATATTGATTTGTGCTTCTCAAACAATTTGAAAAGTTTGTCTTTGTCATGCAAATCAACATGTTCACACGAACGATCGTATAAACTCAATAAATCATCCGACCATTCGCTCGTCGGGCTTTCACTATTTAGAGCTGTACTCGTGTTCACATTACTAATACCAACATTAACGCGTCCCTGGGTATTGTCCTCACGATCATAAAATTCATGAAATTCCTCAATATTATTCGCGGTGGCTATCCGTGTGCCCTCGTGCTAATTAATTTCGTTGTCCGTCAAATTAACGACGCGTATGGGAATATCGATGTCATCCCGGGTAACATCCACTAGGCATGTCGCGACATTGATGTTGTGTCTATCACTTGCCTTCGGAATGGGCTCAATTATCGCGAGCGACATTTGAAAACCATGTAATTCATCGATAGCCCCCGGGACAATGAACTCTGATTTGGGGGGAATTGTTACGTCATGTTTAACATATACAGCATGATTACCACTGTCATTTGTGAGTTCTATTGGGTACAAACGGTCATTAATTCGAAGTCCATGACGAGCTTCCAACACACAGTCAAAATGATGCCAAAAGTCGAAGCCCAACAGGCCATCATCATACACATCAACTACATATGCATCCCAGGTAAACTGGTCCTTTTTAATATTTACACTTACTTTTATTATACCGTGTACTGTCAGTAGCCCCTCATCCGCGGCCTGGAGCTGGATATGTTCGGATGGGGGATGCAAATCTGGGCGGGAATCTTCCGGCATTTGTTCATAAATTTTCCTTGAAATAATCGTTACTGCCGCTCCGGAATCGACCAATAATTGACACACAACACCATTAACATCTGCATTAATGTAGGCAGTTATTCCTGTACTTTCATTAACACGTATAATCCTAGGTGTGTTTTCACTAGTTCGGGCGGGGCCCTGGTCGACGAAGCCGCCCGACATCAGTTTCCCGATGAGCGATCCATGCTGGCTGGTTGGCCACTTGACGAATGCTGCTGGCGCGCCTGCTGGGGAACTTGGGGTGGGCCATGCGACTGCTGATGCAGGAACTGCTGGTGATGCGGAGGTATTGATGACGGTAGCGGCTGCGACATCCACTGCGGCATTCCTTGCCCCTGAGTGGTGATATTCGACGGAGAAGGAGCGGGGTTGAATTGTTGGGACATGTTGTCTCGTGGAGAGTACCGTCGATAGGGGCAATTTCTAGCGAAATGCCCTAGCTCTTGACATTCATAGCAGCGGAGAGGAGTCGATCGAGGCCGAGGTCGATCACGGGGCTGTCCCTGGTATTGGCGGGAGTCATTATTTCCTTGTCGAAATTGGGTTCGTATTTCCTCAGATAGCTGCGTGATTCAGGTCTCGAGGGTCGACATTAGGTTAACTAATTTCTCCTCCGAGACCGATGTCAACCCCGATGACGACACTGAACGTATTCCACCCCGAGATGTGTTTCTGACGGCCTCCTCGCGCAGGTGGTGGTATCTTTCGGCTATATCCCTAGCCTCCTGCAGAGTCGCTGGCTCCTGCATACCAATCGTCATCGACATCGAGTTGTCCCCTAGCCCTCGCAAAAAGTGCCGTGTGGCAATCATCTCCATGGTCGCAGCATCCGCGGTTGGATAGCCAAAGGTTGTCAGCCGTCGGATGTCCGCCGCGTAATCGGAAATTGTCTCCTTTGGCCCAAGCCGACGTGATTCGAGTTGCGAAACAAAAGCCGTTGGGGTCTTTCGTGCAGCAAACCGGCTCTCCAGTGCTGCCCCCCCCCCCCCCCCACGGAAGAAAGCAGTAACTGCATAACTGCTGAGCTGAGATAAATGCGATTTTGTGTTTTTTGCAGATTCTTTAAAAACACAGAAACATTCAAAAATAATTTTGTGGTATGATTATGCACCATACCTAGTTGTCTAACAATACCTAGGAAAAAATGATGTTTCCGTTATTTTTTAAATGTTATTTAGGAAAATGCAGTTACTGCGGTGGCTCACCCTTGATTCTTGGTAGTTTCCCCACGGAAAAAAGCAGTAACTGCAGACGGCCAGGAGTCTGCTGTTTTCCCCATGGATAAAAGCAGTAACTGCACATGTCACATGACCATAGGAGGAGAATTGTTACCACCACCAGGTTATAAAGTTCTTCTACTTTCTGGTTAGTCTAGATCTATAAGATCTAGGACCTATCGCTAGACCTAGACTAGGTCTTGTAGATTGAATGGCATTCTGTGTAAAAATAAGGTAGACACCTATGTACCCTAATTGAACTTTGGAGTGCCCGACCTGGCCCCTGACACATGACCCTGGACTAGACAATAAAGTCAAGTCTCTTCGTCTTAGATCCTAGTCGAACTCTGACGTTACACTTAAGCTAGACTACAGATCTATGCCCAATGTTAGTGCTAGACCTAGATCTATTACGTTAGATTACGCCTACTGACATTTTGTCTAACACTAAACAGTTAACAATAGATTCGAATCTAGATCTACTCTGTAACTTTAGATCTGGTAGACCTATTTTAAACTTTAGGGCCTAGGCCTACATCTAACATTAGACTAACGTTAGTGCATTAATACTAGTGCTCATCTCCCTTCAATATATTTTCAGCTCACCTAGATTTTCTGGTTCTGGCCAAAGCCATGGCTACCATGACTTTTCCTCTGCAATTCATGATAGATTTACAGGCATGCCTGGACCGCAGAAACTGTGTGACAGCATGGTTAGCACTGGCATGATCACTCAGACTGTACCAGACCTGCAATACTGTGCATGCAAGTGATGACTGTGATGTGATGCAATGTTTAGCTAGTTACTGTATGCTGCAGAATTTATGCGCATGCAGCTGCTGCACGCGTATTCTGCACTCTGAGCGCGCTGAGTCTGCCAGGTTTGCTAGTCTCCAGAAAGAAGCTTTTTCTACAACTTGTCATATGATTCCCTGCGGGCAGACTCAAGTTACTGGTGAAACGATCTTTTTATATCTACTCTCCTAAATTATGGGAGAAACTGCTGTTTACATTGTTTAAAAAAAAAATTAGTAGAAAAAATAAATGGTATTAGGGAAAAAAATATACAGGAAGGACTACACAGAGTCTGAATGATAAAGACTAAATTGTTAGTTACTGCTTTCTTCCGTGGGCTTTGTTAGTTACTGCTTTTTTCCGTGGGGAAACTTGCAAAGTTGAATCAACTGGATGCAGTTACTGCTTTTTGCAAAAGTGAAAAATTGTATTTTTGGTCACTTTCATTTTTCTTTTTGCAAAACTGACCTATTAACATTGGAGAGCATTGGGTAAACTATTCATTTTTGCAAAAAAGTAAACATTCATAAAAATGTCAGTTACTGCTTTTTTCCGTGGGGGGCAGAGTGCTGCGATGAGCTTGTCGAGGTCGTTGACTACCTCCGCGCTAAGCTGTTGAAATGCAAAGTCCGCAGCGTCTCCGCGAAGACACGCTAACAGGCGAAAGCGCTGTTCCCCCTCGTCCCACTGACATGCTTGAGCTAGGCTGCGAAACGAGAAGATGTAACCCTCCCACGGTCTGCCTTGTCCATCGTAATGTTCTTGCGGGGGGAGGCTAACAGTCACACGGGTGGAAGCCGCCCGGGTCCTTTGCTTGTCAGTCTCTCTGGCGTGATGACGGTCGTGTTCGAACTCGTGTTCGTAGTCGTGCGGTAGGTGTTTGTTAGCTTCTTCCAACTCGTGCTCGAGACGTTTAATTTCCTGCTCCATCTCCGCTTTCCTAAGTTTCCTCCGAGCCATAGTTCGAGTCTCGGAATTTAATTTTAAATTGAAAATTATTAGAGGCACGTGTTGAAGTTCAAAGGAATCCCACCGCTGCCACCAGTGTAAAGAACTTTCCTTCTGGGTCTGATATAATAACTGGGTTCCTAAAATCAGCCCTACTTCGGAAGCTTTATCATGTAATGTTCGTTGGTACGCGTGGCCGTGTGCATAGATGAGATGATTGTGTCAGTAGTTGCTTAGATAAGATGGAGGGCACAAGACATGATGAAAACGTCACACAGAGTTACTATTCTGAGTTTATTGTCAAATATCGACGAACGCATTTACAAGACCAAAGTTACTGCGGTGCTCATTTCAGAAACTCTGTTTATAAAGTCCGAAAGCGACTGAAGTTTCTCCGATCAGGACCGCGCATGCGACTCAGAACCAACTCTTTAACTCCGAAAACAACTCTAAAACAAAACTCTGATCCAACTGACCATAACAGTGAAAACAGGAGTATTTATAACATCGGTTTGACCTCTCTAAGGCCAGCGTCTAGTCCTCGTCTTACGTAACTCAGGATCGCATATCATAACAGCGATGTCGAGCGACGTAGGACGAAGGTCGCACGCGACCGGACCACATCAAAGGGGAGAGAGTGAGATTATAGGCAAGGCCGCAGAGCATGTGTCCTTTCCAGAGCTTGCTCGGAGGGACTCAGATATTTACGAGCAAAAGAGTGAAAGCAGACAGCTTGGACAGTTCGAAGACAGAAGTACAGACGTACCGGTATAACAGCAAATAAAGTCAGATTAGTGTGAGATGGGAATGTAAGCTTTGAGCGAGGACAGTAGAAAGGACATAGCGAGAACGGAATAAGGACAGAGATGCGAGGTCGAAAGCAAGGATAGGGCGAGGACAGAGATGCGAGGACGGAGACAAGGATAGAGCGAGGACAGAGATGCGAGGACGGAGAGAAGGATAGAGCGAGGACAGAGGCGAGGACGGAGACAAGGATAGAGCGAGGACAGAGGCGAGGACGAAAGCAAGGATGAACGAGCTCGGAAGAGGAGCACAGCTAATAATTCATGATTAAGTCCTAGAACAAAGAGAGCACCGCAGTTTACATCAAACAATACAAGAATGGAATAAATGAAAAGCAATGAAAAGCAATCACAATCTAGTATCACTAACTTACACAAAATCTAGCTATTCAAATTCCGCTACAGTATCATACGGAGCCGAATATTACCGTTATCCATTTGCAAAATAAATATCAAACATCCGGCATTTATTTTCTCATCGTACGGAGTTGAATGTTATTAGTATTCATTTCCGAACGTCAAAGCTAACATTCCACATTTATTTCCTCATCTTCTGGAGCTGAAGGTTATCCTTATTCATTTCCGAACGCAAAATCAAACATCCGACACTTATTTTAGTATCATACGGAGTCGAATATTACCGTTATTCATTTCCAAAATAAAAATCAAACATCTCACGTTTATTTTAGCATCTTACGGAGCCGATTGTTACCGCTGTCCATCTACAAAAGTAAAGGCAATTATCCGACTTTTTGGTGGCCGAGTGGGCCACCAAAATCTTCATTTCTGAAATTTTGGTGGCCCGACGCGCGTTTTTGGTGGCCCCGGGCCACCGGGCCACCGTTAGTGTCGAGCCCTGAACAAAGCATGTCATGAGTGTCTTAATGAACATAGTATAGCTATAGTAAGAAAGCTTATCCTCCTCTATTTAACATTATGCCATCCTTTCCCTTTAATTACTTCACATGCCTGTCAACTCTGCTGTATTTTGAGCATGATTGGTTCCTATTGGAAACCAATAGACACCGACAGAACACCAAAAAAAAAAAAAAAAAAAAACGATTGGGAATGTTCTAATCAATTTTCTTTGATCCCTTTGGATGTTTCAGCTGTTCTAGGTATTATTAGACTTTGCTGATACAAATCGTGGATAATATATGAAGAGTTTGTTCGCAAAATCCGATAAGTCCATATTTGCCAAATGTGACCCTGCACCTCAAAACAAACAAAAAGTCGCCACACATGAATTTTTAGTTAAGACTATATTCTGAAAGAGCAGACTTTAAGCTTTAAAATGATGTATAACTCAAATCAAATGGACTCTTCTAACCTATCTAAATATTGGAAAGAAAGCACAAACTCAGGAAAAGTGTGAACTGAGAAAAGAGGCTCTGAAGTACAGTGTCTATTCAAGTGTTTAATCTTTACCAAACCGTGCTGGCTGCGCGATGAATGGGACAAAAAACAGGAAGTAAACCACCAGAGTAACAACAATGAAGGGATTATCAGATTAAACTGAAATTAAGCGTGCCTCATTAACACATTCTGTCGATGATTAATGCCAACTTTCAAAGCAGTAGCACTATCTTTCCAAAAGTTATTAGAGTTGAAAGTGAAGAGTGTGGACAAGGTTTTTCAGAAATGAAAAAGGGATTCTAAAGACACACCTAATCACACTATTCTACCAAAAAAAAAAATGTTCGAGATAAACTGCTAAAAAAAAAAAACACTTTCCTGCCCGTTTTATGATACCAAATTTAGGCATAATGTAAAAGAAGACCCGTTCTTTCAGAAAATATGAAAAAGTCAAGTTCGGCTAGGTTGACCCATTTCACTTATTTTCAGTCCTCACGCAAAATCAGTGTGTGCGACTTTATGTTCGTTTTGAGGTGCACGGTCACAAATGGAGATATAATTGCGATTAAAATCAAGAAAAATAAGGAGAATGATAAGAAAATGTTTGCTTCTTTTGACCATAACTTTAAAAGAATGTACCATTATATGTTGTGACCAATATATCATTTAAAAGGTACTTGTATATTTTGTACTTTATGACAGAGACCGTACTTCAAAGTCTTAAAAAAATTGACTTATCGGTTTTTGCGAACAAACTCTTCATATGTTTGTCTTCCATTTTTTTTTATCATGTAACTTGTTGTTTTTTTCCCCATATTACAAAAAAAAAAAACCCGGTATGCACCATTACAGACCAACACAAATGGTGTGTTGGCGGTCAGTTGGTTCTGTAGGATTTTAGACCTATAGGAAATTAGATAGATCCGTTTAAAACAGCTCTCCGGATGAGACTTGAAATGAAATTGCATTGTGTCATTTCCATGTTTGTGATGATCATCATGGAAACCGCGTCACTCATGAAACACGCACAATGGTAGCAGTAGCAACCATAAGGTGTAGCACACAGTAGGTGCGTCTTTTTCTCTCTTCGCTTCTTTTTGTCATTTGTTCTATGTCGACCCTTCACCCATTCTTTTATACAACGCGTGTGGTGATCTATAAATTGAATTATCTCTGCTTCAATCTGTGCATTATCTGTAACCGGCGACGGCTCATGTGGTTCATTTTCTTCGTGGGGTTTTTCCCACAACATACACTGCAATTATCCACACTGCGTGCTGCGAGTCTGGCTTGGTTTGAATGTTTCAATGCGGGCTCATGCTTTAGTGATACACAAATTACAATACACCTACCAAGGTCGACCATTAAAAGATACAAAAGGAAGGGAAAAACACACCTGTGTTGAATCTATGGAGAAAGTTACTCTTCCTAAAGGTGTTCTACAGACGAAACCGAAGGAAAGTATAACAGGTGTCAAATGGGAGAACATAATTCATCTTTTAAACCTTAAAGGGGCTGTACAGTACTGTTTGAGGTGGGGATTCTTCTTTTTAAAATTCCTGAATGAGATAATAAGAAACCTCTTATGAAATATGAAAGAGCATGTGATTTTAAGAAGGATTCAACGTTTATTTGATGAAAATTGGTTTTCATATGGCTGAGATATCCCAAAAAGTGATAATAATAAAAGGCGACAGGCCACAACTTCATTAAAATCTCTTTGTTTCACCTTGTTTTTGGATATCTCTGCCACTTCAAAACCGATTTTCATCCAATAAATTTTTGATACCCCTTAGAATTGCATGCTCTTTGACATCTCATAGAGTGGTTTCTTTCCATGAAAGAAACAAAACACAGGATGTAAACCACCGGAGCAACAACAATGAAGAGATTATCAGATCAAGCTGTAATTGAGCGTGTTCTATTAGCACATTCTGCCCATGATTAATGCTAACTTTCAAAACAGTAGTCTCATCCTTTCAAAAGTTATTAGACTTAAAAATGAAGAGTGTGCAAAACATTTCAAAACATGAAAAGCGGCCTCTAAGACAAACCTGATCATTCTACTCTTCCCCCAAAAAGGGCTGTAAAAAAAGTACTAAAAACACACTTTCCAATTCACGTTCTGATACCAAACTGAAAAATATTGTAGAAGAAGGGTTGTAGAGCCCACTAATGTCAAAATCGCCCACTAATGTCAAAACAACCACTAATGTCATAACACGTCGACGACAAATGTCAAAACAACCACTAATGTCATAACGCGTCGACGACAAATGTCAAAACAACCACTAATGTCATAACACGTCGACGACAAATGTCAAAACAACCACTAATGTCATAACACGTCGACGACAAATGTCAAAATCGGATCAACCACTAATGTCATAACACGTCGACGACAAATGTCAAAATTTCCATTTTTACTGCAAATGTCATAACACGTCGACGACAAATGTCAAAATCGGATTAACCACTAATGTCATAACACGTCGACGACAAATGCCAAAATTTCCCAATTTTCTGCAAAATGTCATGACGCGTCACAAGGGCGGATCGAGGAATTCCATAAAGGGGAGGCGCCTTTACAAAATCAATGGCTGGCGTGACCCTCGGCCCCCTCCCCCCCCCCCCCCCATTTTCTTATTTTTATTTCTGTTGTCTTGACAAAATAGAGAGAGGGGGCTCTAAAGGGGGATGCGCCCCCTCTAAATCCGCGATTGCGTCAACCACAAATATCAATATTGGATTAACCACAAATGTCATAACACGTCGACCACAAATGTCATAACGCGACACAGGGGCGGATCCATGAATTCCGTAAAGGGGGGGGGGGCCTTTCTAAATTCAAAGGCTTGCGCGACCCCCTTTTCTTTTTGTTTCTGTTAGTGAGGGTGCACGAGAGGGGGAAGCGCCCCTCTCGATCCATCATTGCGTCAACCACATAAATTATGGACAAACTCATTGCTTGCATTACAGGGGCGAATCCAGGAATTTTGTCAAGGGGAGGCGTCTTTACAAAGTCAAAGGCTGGCGCGACCTTACCCCCTCCCCATTTTCTTGTGTTGACGAAATAAAGAGAGGGGCACTAAAGGGGGATGCACCCCCTCTCAATCCGCGATTGCGTCAACCAAAAGTCAAAATCGGGGATTAACCACAAATGCAATAACACGTCGACCACAAATGTCATAACGCGTCACGGGGGGGGGGGGGGGATCCAGGAATTCCGTAAAGGGGGGGGGGGGGAGGCGCCTTTACAAAATCAAAGGCTGACGCGACACGTCCCCCCCCCCCAATTTTTTTTTCTGTTGTTTTAACCTAATAATTACAGTGAGGATGCATCAGAGGGGGATGCGCCCCCTCTCGTCGACCCATCATTGCGTCAACCAGAAATATCAAAACTCATTGCTTGTATTACGGGGGCGGATCCAGGAATTCCGTAAAGGGGAGGCGGCTTTACAAAATAAAAGGCTGGCGCGACCTTCGCCCCCACCCCCATTTTCTTATTTTTATTTCTGTTGTGTTGAAAAAAAAATAAAGAGAGGGGGCACTAAAGGGGGATGCGCCCCTCTAAATCCGAGATTGCGTCAAGCACAAATATCAGTGTTGGATTAACCACAAATGTCATAACGCAACACGGGGCGGATCCAGGAATTCCGTAGGGGGGGGGGGCGCCTGTACAAAATCAAAGGCTGGCGCGACTCCCCTTTTCTTATTTTTGTTTCTGTTGGTTTAACCTAATATAGTGAGGGTGCACGAGAGGGGGAAGCCCCCTCGCGATCCATCATTGCTTCAACCACATAATACAATGGACAAGTGATGGAAAAGCTCATTGCTTGCCTTACAGGGGTGGATCCAGGAATTCCGTACGGGGGGGGGGGGGGCGCCTTTACAAGATCAAAGGCTGGCGAGACACCCCCCCCCCCTTTCTTATTTTTATTTCTGTTGTTTTTAACCTAATAATTATAGTGAGGGTGCACCAAAGGGGATGCGCCCCCTCTCGATCCATCATTGCGTCAACCACAAATGACTAAACTCATTGCTCTCATTACAGGGGCGGATCCAGGAATTTCGTAAAGGGGAGGCGTCTTTACAAAGTCAAAGTCTGGTGCGACCCTCCTCCCTCCCCCATTTCGTTCTTTTTATTTCTGTTGTCTTGATGAAATAAAGAGAGGAGGCACTGAAGGGAGATGCGCCCCCTCTCAATCCGCGATTGCGTCAACCGAAAATGTCAAAATCGGAGATTAACCATAAATGTCATAACACGTCGACCACATACAAATGTCAAAATTTTCAAACTAATTGCAAATGTCATAATGCGTCAGAGGGGTGGATCCAGGAATTCCGTAAAGGGGATGGCCGCCTTTAAAAATCAAAGGCTTTTAACAAAATATAGTGAGGGGGCACCAGAGGGGACGCGCCCCCTCACTCGTTCCATGCTTGATTGCGTCAACCACAAAAATCAAAACTCATTGCTTGCATTACAGGGGCGGATCCAAGAATTCCGTAAAGGGGAGTCACCTTTACAAAATCAAAGGCTGGCGAGACCCCACCCCATTTTCTTATATTCATTTCTGTTGCGTTAACAAAACATAGCGAGGGGGCACCAGAGGGGGATGCGCTCCCTCTCGATCAGCGTTTGCGCCAACCGCAAATGTCAAAATTGGATTAACCACAAAATGTCATAAGACGTCGACCACAAAAATGTCGAAATTTCCAGATGTACTGCAAATGTCATAACGCGTCACAGGGGCGGATCCAGGAATTTCGTAAAGGGGAGCCACCTTTACAAAATTAGAACAGCCGCACCCCGTTTTTTTCTTTTTATTTCTGTTGTTTAAAAAATGAAAGAAGGCAGCAGAGACGAATGCGCCCCCTTTCGATCCGCGATTGCACTATAGGGGCGGGTCCAGGAATTCCGTAAAGGGGAGACGCCATTAAAAAAATCAAATGCCTGCGCAAGCCACCTCTCCTTTTTCTTAATTCAATTTCTTTCGTGTTTACAAAAGTAGAGACGGGGAGGGGGTATACCGCCCCCCTCTCGACCCGCGACTGCGTCAACCACAAGTTTTTGGCAAATCTCGTTGTTTGCATTGCATGGGGCGGAACCAGGAATTCCGTAAAGGGGAGGCCCCTTTACAAAATTAAAGATTGCCGCACCCCCATTCCTTTTTTTTTTTCTTTTTTTTAACGTTTAAACAAAAGAAATGAAAAGAAAAATAAGGGGGAGGGGATTTCGCAAGCCTTCCATTTTGATAAGACGTCTCCCCTTTGCGCTTTAAGGAATTCTTGGACCTGCCCCCGTAATGCAAGCAATGAGTTTTGACATTTGTGGTTGACGTACGCGATTGCGGATCGAGGGGGGAGGGGAGCATCCCCCTCTGGTACCCCCTCTCTATTTTTGTTTTTGTTTTGTTTTTGTTGGTAAAACAACAGAAATGAAATAAAAAAAGGGGATGCGTCATAACGCGTTTACAGGGGCGGATCAAGGAGTTTCGTAAAGGGGGGGGGGGGCGTCTTACAAAACTAGAACTGCCGCACCCCAACCCTCCATTTTTTCCATTTTTCTATTGTTTTAACTAAAGAAAAAGAAAGAGAGGGGAGCGCCAGAGGGGGATGCTCTCCCTTCTCGATCCGCGATTCGGTCAACCACAAAATGTCAAAACTCATTTTGCTTGCATGATAGGGGCGGATACAGGAATTCCGTTAAGGGGAGGCGCCCTTACAAAATCAAAGCTGCTGCATCGTTTGCATTACAGGGGTGGATCCAGGAATTCCGTAAAAGGTAGACACCTTTACAAAATTAAAGGCTTCCCCCCCCCCATTTTATTTATTTTTTTTTTTGTTTTAACAAAAAAAGGGGGCACCAGAGATGTACCAGTCCCCTCCCAATCCATGATTGCGTCAACCACAAATGTTAAAACTCATTGCTTGCTTTAAGGGCGGATCCAGGAATTCAGTAAACGGGAGGCGCCTTTACAAGTTATAATGGCTGCCGCACCCCCATATTTCATTATTGTTTTAAAAAAAGAGAGGTGGCATCAGAGGGGGATGCGCCTCCTTCTCGATCCGCGATTGCGTTAACCATAATATGAAAACTAATTTCTTACCGTACAGGGACGGATCCAGGAATTCCGTAAAGGGAAGCGCCTTTACAAAATTTAAATCTGCCGCACCCCCCTATTTTTTCTTTTAATTTTTCTATTGTTAAAAAAAAATGAAGGAGTCACCATAGAGGTATGAGCCCCCTCTCGATCCGCGATTGGGTTAACACAAAATGTCAACACTCATTGCTTGCATTAGAGGGGCGGTCCAAATTCCGTAAAGGAGAGAAGCGTTTATAAAATCAAAAAGTTGCGCAAACTGCCTCGCCTTTTTTTTTTTTTTTTCATTTAATTTCTTTTGTGTTAACAAAAAAAGAGACGGGGAGGGGGTACCGTGTCCCCCTCTAGATCCGCGACTGCGTCAACCACAAGTTAATGGCAAAACCCATTGTTTGCATTACAGGGGGCGGAACCAGAATTCCGTAAAGTGATGGAGGCTCCTTTACACAATTAAAGACTGCCGCTTTAACTGTCGTTTTTAAACAACAGAAATAAAACGATATTGATAAGGGGGAGGGGGATTGCGTCAACCTTTCATTTTGAGAAGACGTCTCCCCTTTACGCTTTACGGAATTCCTGGACCCGCTCCTGTAATACAAGCAATGAGCAAGCATTTCTGTTGTTGTTAAAACAACAGAAATGAAAAATAGGGGTGCGGCAGGTTTTAAATTTGTCAAGGCTCCTCCCCTTTACAGAATTCCTGGATCCGCCCCTGTAATGCAAGCAATGAGTTTTGACATTTTGTGGTTGACGCAATCGCGGATCGAGACGGGCGCATCCCCCTCTGATGCCCCCTCTATTTTTTTTTTCTTCAAAACAACATAAATGATAAAAAGATGGGGTGATGCGTCAGGCTTTAATTATGCAAAGGTGCACCCCCTCCCCTTTACGGAATTCCTGGACCCGCCCCTGTAATGGAAGCAATGAGTTTGGTCATTGTGGTTGACGCAATCATGGATTGAGAGGGGGCGCATCCCCCATGGTGTCCCTCTATATATTTTGTTAAAACAAGAGAAAATGAAAAGAAGAAAATGGGGTGGTGTCGCGTGAGCCTTTGATTTTGTAAAGGCGCCTCCCCTTCACGGAATTCCTGGATACGCCCCTGTAATGTAAGCAATGGGTTTAGTCATTAGTGGTTGACGCAATCCTGGATAGGCACCTCCCCTTCACGGAATTCCTGGATACGCCCCTGTAATGCAAGCAATGAGTTTTTCCATTTGTGGTTGACGCAATGATGGATCGAGAGGGGGCGCTTCCCCCTCTGGTGCACCCTCACTATATTAGGTTAAAACAACAGAAAAAAAAATAAGAAAAGGGGGTCGCGCCAGCCCCCTCCCCCCCTTTATGGAATTACTTGATCCGCCCATGTGACGCGTTGTGACATTATTTTGTGTTCGAAGTGTTATGACATTTGTGGTTAATCCAATATTGACATTTGCGGTTGACGCAATCGCGGATTTAGAGGAGGCGCACCCCCCTTAGTGCCCCTGTTTTATTTTGTCAACAGAACACAAATAAAAAGAAGAAAAGTGAGGAGGGTCGCGCCAGCCTTTCATTTTGTAAAGGCGCCCCTCCCCTTTGTGGAATTCCTGGATCCGCCCCTGTAATGCAAGCAATGAGTTTTTCCATTTGTGGTTGACGCAATGATGGATCGAGAGGGGCCGCATCCCCCTCTGGTGCACCCTCACTATAATTATTCGGTTAAAACAACAGAAAAAAAAAATAAGGAATTGGGGGGGGGGGGTGGGGACAGAGTGTCGCGCCAGCCTTTGAAATTGTAAAGGCGCCCCCCCCCCCTTTCCGGAATTCCTGCATCCGCCCCTGTGACGCGATATGACATTTGTGGTCGACGTGTTATGACATTTGTGGTTAATTCCCGATTTTGACTTTTGGTTGACGCAATCGCGGATTATGAGGGGGCGCATCCCCCTTCAGTGCCCCTCTCTTTATTTTGTCAACACAACAGAAATAAGAAGAAAATGGGGGAGGGGGGAAGGTCACGCCAGCCCTTGACTTTCTTGTGAAGACGTACGCCTCCCCTTTACAAAATTCCTGGATCCCCCCCCCCATAATTTCAAGCAATGAGTTTTCGAGAGGGGGGGGGGGGGGGCTTCTCTCTCTGGTGCACCCTCACTATAGTATGTTAAACCAACGGAAACAAAAATAAGAAAAGGGGGGTCCTGCCAGCCTTTGATTTTGTAAAGCCTTCCCCTTTTTTTATGGAATTCCTGAATCCGCCCCTGTGACGCAATCGCAGATTTAGAGGAGGCGCACCCCCCCCTCCTAAGTGCCCCCTCTCTTTATTTCGTCAACACAACAGAAATAAAAAGAAGAAAAGGGGGAGGGTCGGGCCAGCCTTTCATTTTGTAAAGGCGCCCCTCCCCTTTACGGAATTCCTGGATCCGCCCCCGTAATGCAAGCAATGAGTTTTGATATTTGTGGTTGACGCAATCATGATTCAAGAGGGGGCTCTTCCACCTCTGGCTCCCTCTCACTGTAGTATGTTAAAACAACAGAATAAAGATGAAAATTGGGGGGGGGGGTGTCACGCCAGCCTTTGATTTTTTTAAGGCGCCCCTCCGCTTTACGGAATTCCTGGATCCACCCCCTGTGACGCGTTATGGCATTTGCAGTTAGTTTGAAAATTTTGACACCTGTGGTCGACGCGTTATGACATTTGTAGTTAATCCCCGATTTTGACATTTGCGGTTGACGCAATCGCGGATTGAGAGGGGGCGCATCCCCCATTAGTGCCCAATCTCTTTATTTCGTCAACACGACAGAAATAAAAAGAAGAAATAGGGGAGGGGAGGGTCGCGCAAGACTTTTACTTTGCAAAGACGCCTCCCCTTAACGAAATTCCTGGATCAGCCCCTGTAATGATGGGTCGAGAGGGGGCTCATCCCCTTGGTGCACCCGCCAGTGTTGCGCCAGCCTTTGATTTTGTAAAGGCGCCCCCCACCCTCTTTACGGAATTCCTGGATCCCCCCCCCGTGACGCGTTATGACATATGTGGTCGACGTGTTATTGCATTTGTGGTTAATCCCCGATTTTGACTTGTTGTTGATGCAATCGTGGATTGAGAGGGGGCGCATCCCCCTTTAGTGCCACTCTCTTTATT